>NC_133312.1:22872268-22890353 GCF_012295235.1 Primulina huaijiensis
ACTCTTAAGCATTATACATATTTTCTACCAAATATTGCTTGTGCTCATCTTCAACCTGCTGACTTGAGCATCGGAGTGGCCACGCCGGACACCCCTCCGGCGCCCATTCACGAGTTTCTTTCATTGTTTGCAGGTGCTATTGAAGCCATTATCTTCACTCAAAATTTCCTAAAAACTATAAATTATTGATTTGACCCGTTGGAGCTCCTTACCCGGCTTATCCATTTCAACGAAGTCACATCATTGGCGTCGTCTGTGGGAAGTTTGAGATTAAGGCGTTGACATGGCTCATACTCGAAGAACTAACCAAGATAATTCCCGGGCTCATGGGGATAATACGCGTGCTTCGGGGCAAGGTGGCGGTGTTCCTCCCACAGGACACAATCTTATTACCATGACCCCGGAGGAGTTGGCTAGAATAATCTCCGAAGCGGTGGAGAAAGCTCTAGCCAGGAGAGAAACTTCTCATCAAGTTACACCACTGGGAGGGGGGAAAATTAATGAGCATGAGCATGAGTAGGAGCAGGAGCAAGAGCAAGAGTGGAGGGAGGAGGAAGTGAGAGGAGAGGATGAGGAGTCTAGTGCTGGGTCCAAATCACCTACCGTGGCTGAGGAGTTGTTTGAATTAAGGCAGAAAATGAAAGTTCTGGAAGGGCAGTTGGTGAGTCGTAGCATTTCTCGAGCTACTGCTAAGGGTTACCTATTTACTGATATCATTGTCCAATAACCTCTTCCCGGGAATTTCAAGTCCGCAAAAGTCAAAGATTACGATGGCAATGCGGATCCTGATGAGCACTTAGCCCGGTTTGAGAATATGGCTATGTTACACTGTTATACAGATCGAATCAAGTGTAAGGTGTTCCTTACTACCTTGGTGGACTCAGCTCAAAGGTGGTTCGAAGGACTGACTCCTAAGAGTATTGATTCATTTAAAGACTTCCAGAAGGTGTTCCTACACCACTTCAGTAGCAGCAAGAAATACAAGAAGACTGATTTTAGTCTTTTCGAAGTCAAACAGAGCCTGGATGAAAGTTTGAGGGCTTATATCAAAAGATTTAATAGAGTGGCTTTGGATGTACCTACTTGCGCTACTGAAACAAAAACTACGGCATTCACACAAGGCTTGAGGGAGGGTGAATTTTTCAAATCGTTGACCAAAAAAGTGCCCGGGGATTTCGAGGACTTATTATCCCGGGCAGAAAAATACATCAACATGGAGGAAGCCCAGAAGCAGAAGAGGGAAGCTGTAAGGAAAGAAAGAGGAGACCGGGTAGCTAGGCCCGAGGAGAAAGGACAGAGAAGGAATAATCCAGGACATTTCTCCCACCATGTGCCTCTTAAGATTGCCCGGGACAGAGAGGTCCAGGAGTGCAGTAGGGATCTGGCCCCGGACCATCAATTATCCCGGCCTGAGAAAAGAGGATTTTGTACTCTCCATAAGGTGTGTTATCACAACACCGAGGATTGCAAAACATTGAAGGGAAACTATTTCTCCCCTTCCGCCCCGGAACAAAGTCAAGCCAATAAGAGACCGAGATTGCCATGGACATCTCCACAGCCAAGGTCCAGCGCTCGAGGAGGAGGTATGAGGAGTATACCGAGAGGAGAGCCCGAGAGGAGAAGAGAGCCCGAGCTTGAGACAAAAAAGAATTCACCCCCTGCTACGGGGTTGATAAAAATGATATCAGGAGGCTCTACTGATGGAGACTCCAATCGGGGGAGGAAATCGAGGAGTAGGAGGGAGTGTATGGAGGTAGATGGAATGAGAAGGAGCGAGGCAGTAATCAGTTTTGGCCCAGAAGATTTAAAGGGGGTGAATCTACCCCACAATGATGCTCTGGTTATCCAAGCCCGGGTGGCAAATTATGACATTTGGAGAGTCTTTGTTGACTCGGGCAGCTCTGTAAATGTAATTTTTAAAGATGCCTTTGTGCAGATGGATTTGCAGGGTTACCATTTGGAAGCCGTGGAAACTGTCCTCTTTGGCTTTGCTGGCTATGTGGTCTACCCGGAAGGGAAAATTGTCCTACCATTAACCCTGGGCTCCCAGGATCTCAAGAAAACGGTGATGACTACTTTTACTGTGGCAGACTCCCCTTCATCATACAATATCATTTTGGAGAGGCCAGCTATGAATGAATTAAAAGCCGTGGCATCTACCTATCACCAAAAGATTAAGTTCCTAGTTGGTAATAAAGTGGGTGAAGTCCGGGGAGACCAACCTTCCTCCCAGAAATGTTATGTAGAAGCTGTCCGGGTAAATCAGAGCAAAGCTAAGAAGGAAGGGAAGAAGGCCCGAACTGATGAAGTAGGTGGAAGAGCAGTTGAGAAGGGAGAGGTGCATTTCGTGGCAGAAAAGGAGCAGGAAGTTGTAGAGATTGGACCAGGCCAGCAGATCCGGGTGGCCCGAGATCTTAATATATCCACCGGGTCAGTCTACTTAACTGTTTAAAGGCTAATATTCATGTTTTTGCTTGGTCACAACAGGAGTTGACGGGAATCTCTCCTCTGATATCGGAGCACCAACTGAATATTCTCCCGGGATTNATATATCCACCGGGTCAGTCTACTTAACTGTTTAAAGGCTAATATTCATGTTTTTGCTTGGTCACAACAGGAGTTGACGGGAATCTCTCCTCTGATATCGGAGCACCAACTGAATATTCTCCCGGGATTTCACCCGATAAAGCAGAAAAAGAGGCACTTTGGTCCTGAAAAGGACAAAGTTATTGATGAACAAGTAAAAGAGCTTTTGAAAGCCGATCACATTTGGGAAATTCAATTCCCTACTTGGCTCTCGAATGTGGTATTAGTGCCTAAATCAACAGGGAAGTGGCCCATGTGTGTGGACTTTCGCGATCTCAATAAGGCGTGTCCCAAGGATCATTATCCTTTGCCCCGTATTGATCAATTGGTGGATTCCACCTCAGGCTTCGAATTGTTAAGTTTCATGGACGCATACCAGGGATATCATCAAATCCCCCTGGCCAAGAGTGATCAGGATAAAGTCAGCTTCATCACCTCGGGAGGTACATTTTGTTATATTGTAATGCCTTTCGGGTTAAAGAATGCAGGAGCTACTTACCAGCGTCTGATGAACAAAGTCTTCGAGAAACAGCTGGGACGAAACGTGGAAGTCTATGTGGATGATATCTTGGGCAAGACCCGGGAGGTTGCCAGCTTTATTGACAATTTAGAAGAAATTTTTGCCACTCTCGTGCATTACGGAATCAAGCTTAACCCGGCCAAGTGCATTTTTGACGTAAAGAGTGGCAAATTCTTGGGATTCATAGTGACAGATCGAGAGATCGAGGTGAATCAGGAAAAAGTCAAATCTGTGCTGAGCATGCCATCTCCCCGATCTGTCAAAGACGTACAGAAGCTGACCGGGAGGATTGCTTCCCTCTCTCGATTTATTTCCCGATCAGCACACAAGAGTTATCCTTTCTTTCAAGTATTGAGGAAGGCCCGGCAATTCGGATGGGATGACAAATGTGAACAGGCCTTTCAGGACTTGAAGATCCATCTTGCAGAGCTCCTTGTGTTGGTGAAACCAGAGCCCGGGGAAAAATTATTTGTTTATCTATCCACCACAGAGTATGCTGTCAGCTTGGTTCTAATAAAAGAAGAAGGCTCCGATCAAAAGTCTGTTTATTATGTTAGCCATGCTCTGAGAGGACCCGAGCTCCGGTACAGTGAAGTGGAGAAGATTGCTCTGGCCTTGATCATGACTGCCCGGAAGCTAAGACCTTACTTCCTGTCGCATCGAATAATGGTCCTGACTAATAGTCCTTTAGGCAGGATCATGACTCATTCTGAAGTATCTGGGCGAATGATCAAATGGGCAGTGGAATTAGGAGAGTATGATATCGTATACAAACCCCGGGTGCCCATCAAAGTACAAGCCTTATCAGACTTTTTGTCCGAGATGGTACAACCCGATGAAGATGAACAATGGAGGGTGTTTGTGGATGGGGCGTCTGGCCTTGCAGGGTGTGGAGTAGGTTTTGTAGTAATATCTCCTCCGGGAGAGAAGATTAAATTGGCTTTAAGAATTGATTCTCGGGTAACTAACAATGAAGCTGTCCTTGCTGGAATCCGAGCTGCTCAAGAGATTGGAGCTTCCCGTGTTATTTTGTATTCTGATTCACAATTAATCACTCAGCAGATAAAGGGTGCTTATGAAGCTAAAGATGACAGGATGCTCAGATATTTACAGCTCATAAAAACCCAGGCAACAATCTGTGTGGATTGGAGTATCGAACAAATACCCCGGGAGGAGTATGGAGAGGCAGACGCTCTAGCAAAAATGGCTGCTTCATTATCAGAAGTCAACACCTGGGAAATTTTGCATGTTGTCCACCGAGGAAGAAATATTACCAGTGCCCGAAGACTCCTGGATGACACCATTGATCAAATTCATTACAACAAATGAATTACCTGAAGACAGGACTCGGGCTCAAAAAATCAAGAGAGAAGCTCCCAGGTTTGTTCTCTTAAATAAAATCTTATACAGAAGATCATTCCAGGGACCTTTGCTAAAATGCTTATCTGAAGGAGAAGTGGATTATGTCCTCCGAGAAATACAAGAGGGATGTTGTGCTGAGCATCTCGGAGGAATGGCTTTGGCCCGGAAGACAATACTTTGCGGATTCTGGTGGCCAACTCTTAACAAAATTCTGCTCGAGTGGTCCAGGCTTGTGAGAGATGTCAACATCACTCAAACTTCCAGCACAGTCCGGCCACTCCCATGAAGCCTATCTGGGCATCTTGCCCCTTTGATCAATGAGGCATGGATATTGTTGGCCCTCTCCCAACTGCCCGGGCTCAAAAGAAGTTCTTGTTGGTGGCTGTGGATTAGTTTTCCAAATGGGTAGAAGCCGAGCCATTGGCTAAAATCACTGAACAGGAAGTATTGAAATTTTTGTGGAAGAACATTGTGTGCCGGTTTTGAGTGCCCCGAAGACTAATCTAAGATAATGGGAGACAATTTCAGGGCAAAAGAATTACATCTTGGTGTCATGAAATGAAAATCACTCAGTCTTTTACTTCTGTTGCCTACCCTCAAGCTAATGGTCAAACAGAAGTTATTAACAAAATTAGTGTACAAGCATTGAAAACCAGGCTACAAGGCAAGGGAAAAGACTGGGTGGAAGAATTACCCAGTGTTCTCTGGGCGTACAAAACTACTCCCCGAGCACCTACTCAAGAAACTCCCTTCAACTTGGTATATGGTTCTGAAGCAGTTCTTCCTGTTGAAATTGGGAAAACTTCTTCCCGGGTAGAATCTTACCCAGACAGCAATGATCAAAGTCGGGCCATGGAATTGGATTTGGTAGAAGAGAAAAGAGATCGAGCAATAATTCGAATGGAAGCATACCGAGGCCGTGTCATGAAATCATATAATAAAGAGGTCCGAGTGCGAGATTTTCAAAGAGGGGATCTAGTCATGAAGAAAGTTAATCCTGCCGGGGATGTTGGGAAATTAGAAACTCGGTGGGAAGGACCTCATAAAATCATCCGAAAAGTAAGCTCATGATCTTTCTATTTAGAAGACGCGCACGGACGCTCTCTCAAAAGGCCTTGGAATGTATTTAATTTAAAGCAGTACTATGCTTAACAGATGTAATTGATTGGTTGAAGATATAATGAAAGACCTGTTTTTCTCAGCAAGAAGTATCATATTATTTGTCGTATCTAAAAAGCCCAGGGCACTACACCCTGGCTCGGGGAACCACACCTCGACCATTCACAAGTCCCGGGACATGTTCCCCGGCCCAAGGCTCCGCACCTTGGATCTAAAAGCCCAGGGCTGGCTCGGGGAACCACATCTCGACCATTCACAAGTCCCGGGACATGTTCCCCGGCCCAAGGCTCCGCACCTTGGATCTAAAAGCCCAGGGCACTACACCCTGGCTCGGGGAACCACACCTCGACTATTCACAAGTAAGTCCCGGGACTTGTTCCTCGGCTCAAGGGTTAATCTGCCCTGATTATTCCTAACCTGACAGGATCCACGCTAGGGACATTCATTCGTTACGAAAATGTGTGTTTTTCTTATCTCAATTGTTTACTAAGATGTTCTGGTTAGTTATCAACACTTGAAATATTTTCTGGATGTTTACATATAAACAATGGTATTACTTGGATATTGAAAGATTAATCGAGACACTATTGAAGGAAAGAATTTGTTCATTAAAAATCCGAGGACAGGAATTACAGAAATAAACAAAAAAGAAAATACAACCCTAGTCTATATCAATGTGGTCGGATCCTGGCTCGTCTTCCTGGTTTTCCTCCTTCTCCTCCTCACCATCCTTGGGAAGGGATGCAATGGCCAGGCCAAAATCAGGAAAATTTTCCTTATCCGGGGGTAAGAGTCCAGCTCCCTCAAATTGTTCCCGGCACTTGTCAAAACCGGTCTTGAAAAGAGGGTAAGCCTTATCTACCACGGCCTTCTTGAACTCAGGAGATTGAAGGAAGGAAGCTTGCCACTTATCCTTATTATGCTCCGCCAGGGACAAAGCATTCTCGGCCTTCTCTGCCCGGGATTGTTGAACTTCTATCTTCTCGGATAGAGAATGGTTTCTCGTCTCCGAGACAGACAGGGCACCTCGCAGATTCTCCTCCCGAATGGTAACTTCATTGAGGTCCTCCCGAGACTTGTCTAGTGCCGTGTGAGCCGACTCCAAGGAAGCTTTTAGGATGGCGGTCTCCTCTTCGTGAAGGTTTTTAGCCCGGGCAAGCTCTCCGTGCAGTTGATCTTGGATTTCTTGAGCAGCCCGGGTTTGTTGACCTCTCTTGGTAGCCGCCGCCGCCACTTCCTCGAAGGCCGAGATCATCATTTGGACAGCCTGTACGAAGCAAGTTAGTAAAAGAAAGGAGAAATGAAAGAAAAAAGAATAAAGAAAAGACTTACAGATAGGAATCGGTTGGATCCCTCAAGGAACCGAGCATCAGGCCCAGGATTCTTCAAAAAGGCCTCTTCTTCAGGAGTAAGCATATGTTTTAACCGCCGAATGCCTTTGGAGGAAGCCCCCTCCAGGAAGATATTGGGCCAGGTGGGTTGATCGATCAGAAGAGGCTCTTGGGGAGGCTCTTCTGTGGGTTGACGCTGGGGAGGAGTGGTTGACGAGCTCTGCCCTCCTTCCCGGTTAGATTCACCCAGAATCTGCTCCGGGCTTGTGACAGCTTTTCGCTTCCTCCGGACGAGGGGAATGTGGTCTTCGGGGTCTTCCCAGGATAAATCCCGGGTCATCTCTTCTTGCTGGGCTTCCACCCGGCTCAGCTCAGCTTGCCGGGCTGCTTCCGCCTCAGCTTGTTTATTCTCACGGGCAGCCTTCCGGGCTGCCAATTTCTTCTCCTTGGCAACCCTTTCCTCTTCCCACTTCTGGAAAAAAGCCTCTTGCATTTTGGAGGAATCTGCGCAATAAGAGAGATGATTAGTAGAGATTATAAAGTACAGATGAATAACAAACTAAGAAGACATGAATTAGAAATTTACTGGGTTGAGGGTCCGAGCCAGCCACCTCGTCAATTGCCCGATCTATTGGGTCTTCAGCCCGGACGCTCAACCCATAGGTAATCAAGTGCTCCTGGGAAATAAGGGAGGAGGAAGAGAATTTTTGACCCTCCACCAAGTCTTGGCTTCGGATGTAAAATTCCTCGAATTTGTAAGCTCGGGGAAGGGCAGGCTGGGGAGAAAGGAAGGGAAGAAACCCTGTTAAACAGAAAAGAGAGGATGGGAGTTGTATAAAAAAATATCTTCCTTTCCATCCTTTCTGGGAAGAAGGAATGTCATCAAGGAACCGGGCGGAAAGAGAAAAGGCATTATCACCTAGCCTACAGGTAAAATAGTAATGAAGAATAAGGGGGTTAATAACAAGGTTATACATACGAAAAAGGACAAAGACCGCGGCCATAATCCGAAAAGAGTTGGGATGAAATTGATTGACAGGCACCCCAAAGAATTTAGCGACCTCGATGTAAAAAGAAGAGATGGGGAAGCGAAGACCATTCTTGATTTGGTCCCGGAAGAAAGTAGTATACCCGGGAGGAGGGCTATCTGCCCGATCAGAGGGTCCGGGTATAATAATAGGAAAGGAAGAGGGAATAACTACTAGGGTACGGAGTTCTTCGTCCGCCCCCGAGCGCAAAGTGCTGCTCATTGAGGAGAACCAAGGAACTCCCGGGGCCTCAGAAGAAGGGCGGTCAGGAACCCGAGCTTTTCCCTTAACCTTGTCCTTTCTTGGAGCTCGGGAAGTGCCCGAGGAGGAGGGTTTTGAAGAGGAAGGTTTGGTTAGAAGGGTTTTTTGTTTTTTAGAAGGTTGGGTGATAGAGCGGAGAGGAGGAGACGGAGGGGAATCAGAGCGCATCGCGGTGGACTCGTCACTGGGAGAGCCTCGCGCATTCGCTCCAGAGGTTGAAGAAGTTGAATTTGACATAGTATGAAGGAGAAACTTACGAGTTTTTGGGAGGAGGATGGTCGAGGATCGTTGGAGCTAAGTGATTTTGCGCGGAGGAGCTTCAGGAAGAAAATTCGCAAGGGCTTCGCCGAAGTTTCAAATTTGAAAGTGTTTTTTCGAAAACAAGAGGCCTAATATATATAGGCGGTGGGAACAAATCTAGGCCGTTGATCCAAGCACACGTGGACGATCAGGATGCGCCTCGAAAATTGTGCCAGTAGGCGAAAGGACGAATAAATCATGAGTGTGTCAGGCTTATCGGCTCCTCGGAATGCGAAACGTTCCTGACCGTTGGAATGGAAGGGCACGCGTCATTATAACATCGCATTCATGGCCCGGAAAAGCTAAACGACAAAATACTACAAGATCGGATGGTATCAAGCCCCGGCATCTTATTATCATCCCGGGAGATACGAAGCCCCGGCATATTATACTACAAGACCGGATGATATCAAGCCCCGGAATCTTATTATCAGCCCGGGAGATTTGAGGCCCCGGTACTTTATTTAAAACCCGGCACGTTATATTAGAGATCAGGACACATTAGATCCTGACACATTATTTTTATTTATCAAGTTATATATGGCTTAGTTCATATTAATTTAGTTGCAGAAAAGTGAAGAAACAAAGTACGCAAGTTAAAATATTATTAATGGAATCGACGCCATATTACAGCTGCCATTCTAGAGCCTACAGAATCTTGCCACTCCGATATCCAATTAGTCAATTCGGGGATTCGGAGGTTGGCGAAAGACCCGGTAGTAGCAATCTTGTTTAGCTGATGTCATTCCTTCCATAGCATCGCCTGCAGCAGAACTTGATCAGTGGCCAGCTCTGCAACATAATTTACGTGAAATTCCCGCTTGTATTTCCTCGCCACTGCTCTTTGCGGTCGAGTAAAAGCCAAGCCATTCTGGTGTGCATACAGAAGGTCTTGAATCTTAAAGAAGGTGGACATGACCTTCACCAGAACATATTCCTCAATGGTCCTCTTCAGTTCCTCCGGATGAGGACATATCGGGGAAGGCGCCTGGACATGTATGCTGCTACAAACGGTGGACTCGCTCGAACTCGGCATATTGGATTATTGTTCTTATTTCACTTTCATCTTCTTATTTATAGACATGTGGTATTTAATGCTAAAGAAGGTGGAAAGCCGTGAGCTAGTCTAAACGTTTTTTATTTATGAAGAAAGACGGAGCTACAGATATCAATGTATCGGAATTACCAGATTCTTGGAACATGGAATGACATGAATGCGAAGCGTGTGTCATAATGACGTCTCTTAGAATACCCGAGAAGAATAACCGATAAAGCACTGTATTCAGAACCCGGGAGGCATGAGGCCCCGGCATTTCAAGGAAAGCCCAGGAGATGTTAAGGCTTGGCATTATAATTTATCAATTAATCTTGTTCAACTCGCGATATATATGTATCAACTGATAAACTTAAAGGATTACAGCAAAGTAACGACAAAAACAAGCTAGAATTAATATTTTATTCAACCGTAGACATTAACACGTACTACATCATGATATTCTTCTTCTACAGCAATTATCCATATTTTCAACCAAGCAGCTAAAGGCCCGGTGGAAGTCTTCAGGAAGCTGTCTGAATCGGCAATGCGCTTAAGGATCTTTATTTCTTTCCAAAGAATTAATTGATAGATACGACCATCTGTAAAGATGTCTACCCACTCAGCTACATGCAAGTGCTCTCGCACTCTCCTCAGTTTAGCTACCAGGCTAGGAGTGATAGCTTCTCCAGAGTCATAAAGAAGCTTCAGCCCCTGAAGCTCTTCCCAGTAGTCAAGAATCTCGTGAAACACTTCATCTTCCATAGTAGATTTTCGAATCTCTAGAGTAGAATCCTTGAAGGCTTCGGTCATACTCGGAGTTTTCGAACTATTTGCACCAGCCATTGTGTTTCTTGGATGACAATTTGTTAATATGATTGAAAAGTGGGTGAGTGGCTGTGTATAGGAGGAAGGATCTAATCACAGCCGTTGATCTATAAATGCACGAACGTCTAGGATGCGTTTTTGGAAATAGTGCCAAGAGGTGAAAAGACGTGTACGGTTATCTAGGCATCAGATTTATCCACTTCTCGGAATGCGAAACGTCCTTTAGGCGGGAATTCATGCTATGACACGTGTCATCGTGGTAATAACGATAGGACCCAAGAATGTTAGACAATAAGTTATTATGAGTCCGGGGAATAGGAGGTCTCAGCATTTCATCTCATCTCTGGGATATTTGAAGGCTCCGATGTTGTACATTGTTAATTATCTTGGACTGATCGGGACAGCGAGTCAAACTCTAGTCCGACTATTTTAGGGATGGGTGGTGATACTCCATAAGGATCCGGGTTGCTGATGACCCGGACACCATCAAGAGCCCGAGCACTACATATTTCCCAAGTATTCTCCGAACAGCCCGGGCTCTCATACAAGTACCCGGGTAACCAATTGCCGGGCCACCTCGAGAATTGAACCACATTCGAGTATGATTGATACATGACGTCTAATCTGTCAGAACAACTTGGGCTTGGAGTGTCCTAGAAGTCATCAGAAGATAGGGTATGGGCATCCGACTTGCCATACTTAGTAGGTAGCACTGGAATCGAGGTACCTACCTCATCTTCTACTATAAATAGCAGATATTAATGTCATTTACAGATTCTGAAACCTTTGAACTCTTAAGCATTATACATATTTTCTACCAAATATTGCTTGTGCTAATCTTCAACCTGCTGCCTTAAGCATCGGAGTAGCCACGCCGGACACCCCTCCGGCGCCCATTCACAAGTTCCTTTCATTGTTTGCAGGTGCTATTGAATACATTATCTTCACTCAAAATTCCTTAAAAACTATAAATTATTGATTTGACCCGTTGTAGCTCTTTACCCGGCTCATCCATTTCAATGAAGTCACGTCAGTACCATCTCTCCTTCTGTCTTGGATTCTTGATCCGAAGGCTGAGATTGTTTCGCCATCCAATCGGGTGGTTGGGGGGGATTGCTAGTGTCTGCTGTTTTGCCTACGTGAGTGAGCAAGAAATTATATGTCCTGCTGCAGTTCGGCATTTTTTTGGGTGTGTATATTCTCCCATTAAATCATTTATTTGTGATGATCATTTCTTTATCATTAGCATTGGAAAGAAAATGTTTTCCGTTTTTATTGATACGTGTGTTTATTGTTAGCTCTGTGTTTCTCTCTCTGTGTTTTTCCTCGAATATATGCCGGGAAAGGTGTCTTACTCGTTCTTTTTCCTCTGTTAATTCTTTTGGTACATGATTTTTCGCATGCATTGGTCGTTATTTTTTCATGTTTTTCTGATTCTGAATTCGAACCTTTTTTCCGATCGGGAAAGTAGAAGACATTTGGATTCTGGGAACAGTGCTTCTTTTGAATTTTTTGGGGTGTTTTTCCAGCTTTTTGTTGCATGCAGTGAAAGACTTGTCCCAATCCTTTCTGGTTTTGTTCAATTTAGGTGTTGATGGTGACCTCGGTATCTTTTTTTTTCCTTCGAGGTGAAAAGTCAGTTAGTTTACAGCCGGTACTATTTATTGACTCTTTTTTACTGTTATTGAATACGGGGGCTAATGAGTGTTAACTAGCACAAATTTTATATCGAATCTTTAGTCTTTACTAATTTGTTGGGCTTGGAAGAGTTTTGAGTTGCATTTTGGAATTTCTTGAATGTTGGGTCTCATAGTTATCATTATCATTATCATCAATGATTGATTCATTGATTGCAACTGTTTGGAGCTTAGAATTCTTAATCTCATTTAATTGGTTTTTACGTCGTTTGGTCATGGATTTTGCCGAAACCATTTAGTTTTCCTCTACTTAGTGTCTAATCGTTACTCTCTGAATTTACAGGGACTTACTTTGCCTTGTGTCAGCATTCGAGTTCAAATTTTCTGAAGGTATAGATAATTTAAGCTATAAGTTGGTTAGACTTTTAGAGTCTTTTTGTTAATGTGGATTTTCTGATGATAGGATGCCAAACAGGGTTTGCAAATGTTATTCTAATATTTCCCTTTTCTATTTGATATGTTAGCATCATTTCTCTTGTTCTGGCACCTCTTTACTTATATTTTTTTCCCTTTTTCTTTGTGAAGGACGAGGTTTAATATTCTATCATATGGAACCTAATGGTCATCGGAGAGCTAGACGGAGAGATCTTGTTGGTTATCAAAACGGCGATACGAGTACATCAAGCATTGATGATGAACTTGATCCATGGACTGCTTGGGCATACAAGCCTCGGACCATCACATTGTTACTAATTGGTGCATGCTTTCTTGTGTAAGTATATGGTCTTTAGGTAGTGTATTTGTTTTTGTAACTCCTTAGTGTTGGCCTGAGAAACTGATGGATGGGTCTGGATTGATTAAAAGCTTTATATTATATTTATGACAATCTAAGTTGATTGACTGGACCTGTTTCTATATTTCCACTCATCTTCATATATCTTGATAAAAATCTATATACAAAATCGAAAGCGTCTTCAAAAATTTGAAGATAACTGTAAAAAATACCACCACCATTTTATTTTCTTGATTTTAATTATGTTTGCAGGTGGGCTAGTGGAGCGCTCGATCCTGAAAACAGTGTAGAAAGAGATCTTGTTACCTCCGTGAAAAGGTTTTCTAGTAGCCTTTTTCTAATTTTGTATCTATTAATATGCTTCTACACACACACACACACACACACAGAGTGTGTATGTTTGTGTATAAATATGTACATTAATTAGTTTTTCTTTTTTCGTTGCCTCTGTTCTTTGTTATTTTTGTGATTTGTGATTTAAGATGTCGTAACTGTTAACTAATATCTTTTGTAGGGGCTTATGGGCAATGGTTGCAGTGTTCCTTGCTTATTGTTTGTTACAAGCTCCTTCGACGTAAGTTCATATCAAACCTTCTATGTCTATCCCTATCTTATATCTGTTTGACCTTGAAGCCTGGTATTAAAATATTTGGATGCGTATGCGTTTGTTATAATTTGCTGCATATGTTTGCATACTTGTCATGCAATTGAAAGGATACGTAATTATTTTTTCTTCACTTTCTCATCCGAATATGGACATATCTCCTTATTGATGGTCTTTGAGAATTATCGACTGATTAAAGGTGGACTTGAGATATAAAAGCACTAGTTTTGGCCTTAGGCGGGAATATCTTTGCGTTGCGTCAGTTTTTTTTCTCATCAATTTTAAGGTTGAGTGAGGATTGCTTCCATGGGCCATCACGCAGACGGATTAGGTTCAATAGATTCATTCAGTGGCAAGGTTCCTAATGTGAGTGAGTGACTGGGGAAATGCTTTTATGCTTTACTGTAGACTAGCTATAAAATTGAAACAAAATTTGCACTTATGTGTTCCTCTTCTATAAAAATATATCTGTCATCATTAAAGGTGGAACTTTAGAACATGCACACTATTAATATTTTCAGTATCACAATTTGAGGACCCATGGATGGTCTCCACTCCACTGATTTATTTACTGCAAGGCATTCCAACTCTTTGAATCCATTTTCAAAATCCTTTATATATGTATTTATGTATATATTTTTTAAATTGAAATTATTTTGAATGAGGTTAGAAGTCAATTTAAATTAGAGGGGGCTAACATACATAAAGTGGTTTACCAGAAGTGAATTGGCTTGTCGTAAGTCTTTATAACACACCAAAGTGACAGTTAAATGATATGAAATAATCCATGGAACACCATCATGAGATGCAGGCACAGATGCTCCTTTTTTCTTTTGACAAGCAGAATCATTGTTTACCTGTTCATTTATCTAGTAAAGACTAACTTTAGTCTATTTGCTAAGTCAGGTCATATCTTTGCTGCAGGGTACTTATTCGTCCCCATCCTGCAATTTGGCGGCTCGTTCATGGAATGGCTGTCATTTACCTCGTTGCATTGACATTTTTGCTTTTCCAGGTTAGTCTTTAGAGTTTAGCCGGCAGTCTCAACTTTACCTTTTAGCCTTTGTAAATTATTTCACTTGCGGAGTTGAGTGCTTTTCAATGTTAAGGATTTTATTTGGGACTCTAGTGCTATTGAAGTTTATTCTGAAAGTATATTGATATTGAGCATGTTGAGTTTGGCCAGTTGCAAGCCAAATGACTTCTGGTTTTCTGTTAGTTGTGGTCATTTTTCATGTTTTATACCGATGCTCAAATTGACCTGAATATACATTTCAAGGTAGAGTTGGATTAAAACACTATCATCTGCTTTGTCATGTTTCCAGAACATGGTAGTATATTGTGCATACTGATTCTGGGTTCTGTATAAATTATGATTTATGTCTTGATGGCATTGTGCTCTATGTGCATATGCTAATGTTTCAGAGTTGTATGAAGTATATTCAGACACCTGTTATGTTTCTTGTTACCAGAAGCATGACGATGCTCGACAATTTATGAAGTACCTACATCCCGATCTTGGTGTTGGTAAGGGATTGTTCTCCTTTTACCAACGGATGTCTACTTTCTGTTGTGATGGTGGCATTGCATGCCAGTCATCATTATTAGTCTGGTTGCACTTGATTGTTAATAATTGTTTATTTTATATGCACTTTCTGTGATGTAGAACTTCCAGAAAGATCTTACGGTGCTGATTGCCGTATTTATTTACCGGAAAATCCAACAAGCAGGTTTAAGAATGTTTATGTATGTTATCTCCGTATTTACTCAAACCTTTAGATGGTATTTTTTTGTTTGTTGTTGTAAATAAATGTCCGGCAGCTAAAGACCTACATATTGTTACTTGTTTCTAGGACACACTGTTTGATGAGTTTGTTCTGGCTCATGTTCTTGGATGGTGGGGGAAAGCCATAATGATCCGTAATCAGCCTCTTCTATGGTTACTTTCAATTGGATTTGAGTTCATGGAGGTCATATTTTATTATTGGCATGCTACTTTTTCTTCTCTCCTTTGTTTCTAGCAAATGCAAAACTAGATGCATTTCTTCATTAAGCTGATTTTAATATTCTCTTTTTCCAGCTTACTTTTCGTCACATGCTACCAAATTTCAATGAGTGCTGGTGGGACAGCATTATTCTTGACGTATTAATCTGCAATTGGTTTGGTATGAAGTTCTTGGCTGTCTTTCTGGTTATGGTGCATGTCTGCAAAGAGTTTACTTGGCAATGCATGAATCCTTGGCTTGTTTAATCATAACCTCGAGCCCATTACGTTTGACAGCAATTATATGCTGAGCAAACTAGTGTCATTTTTCCTGTTTTCTTTTTATTATTTAAGTTGCCGTGTGATTGAAAGTTTGGATGTTCGAGAGATCGCCATCCCTTTGCCATCGGTAACTATGTGACCGTGTAAAGTTTGTCATTGTTATTAGACGACAAACATGTTGCAGTTTATCCATCTTTCATATAACTATCATTTTCTAATTGCAATAAACTCAACATTCACCTTGTTGCCAAGGCTAAAATTTATTCCTCTGCCTGGAATAGTTGTCGCATTAGCTTCAGATCGACACTTAGTGCCTTGGCATTTTTCTGAGTAGGAAAAGGGGCATAGTCACAACTCCCTCGAGGAAAAACGAAAAATTTATGCATGGAGAGAAGCAATTAAGTAAAGTTGGTGGTTGTCTTGAATTATCACTATATTTAAATTAGTCTCAATGCCTAATTAACTCGATACGGTGGTTAAAAGATGATACTTGATGTTTCGTTCATAAATGTATGCCCAATTTTTATAGATGAAAACAAGGAAGATGGAGAAAACTTTTGTTAAGTTTCGCAGCTAAATTTGACATTTAACTCCATTCTTTCCTCTACAAATAAATGAAGTTCCATCGATGTAATAATTACTTTACCATCCTCCCCACATCTTGCAATTTTTATCACCTTTTGACTTCTGTCTCCAATTTACCACCAGTGCACATGATGGTGCAATTCTTAAGTTATTTAGTTTCAATAAGAAACTTGTAATAGTGCTAACATGTTTTTACTACTTTCATGTGTCAAATCCTAGAAAGTATAAGATGTGGTACAAGGAATCGTCAAAGTGATTGGGCAAAAAGATCAACCTATGACTATCACAATGAGAGAGTACTGGTGCAAAAAGAAAATTTTAGGATCAAATATACAGACGTTATAGAGTTATAAGTCAGGTGTCATTGTTTTTCTTGGAAGATTCATCCAAACTTCAGAACTTTTCCCAACTTCTCCAGCATTTTCCTAAAGCCCTTCTGTCCTTTTCTCTCATTGCAGATTGATTTTTGTTTGCTGAACGTACTTTTTTTATTGGGTAGGATCGTGTATAACATGTTTCTACTTTGCTATACAGGTATTTGGGCTGGTATGCGTACTGTTCGGTACTTTGATGGTAAAACCTACGAGTGGGTTGGTATAAGCCGCCAGCCAAACATCATGGGCAAAGTACTTTGGATCTACTTACACTTTCTCATGAAAAAATTGTTTCATCTTCTTCGATGTAGTGCTGTATGCTTGATTGAAATTAAAGTTACCACAGATGTAGTTATTAGTTCAAACGATTGGGTCTTCGCATCCATGGAAACATTTGTCGTCACATGAGAATATCGGTGTTTGACGATTTTTTAAAAATTAATTGAATTTGTCAGTTCTAATTGAAGGAAATGAAGCAATTTGACTTCTGCATTTGGAATGAATGACATATATTTACTTTCACTCGTCTCTTCTTTTTTCCTCCCAATTTTCAGGTCAAAAGAACATTGGGTCAATTTACACCAGCCCGATGGGATAAAGATGAATGGCACCCTCTTCTCGGTCCACTGCGATTCGTTCAAGTTCTTAGCTTATGTGTTGGTTTCTTGACTGTTGAACTCAACACATTCTTTCTCAAGTTTTGTCTTTGGATTCCGCCACGAAATCCCCTCATTGTATACCGCTTGGTTTTGTGGTGGCTTATTGCAATACCAGCTATTCGTGAGTACAATTCATATCTTCAAGACAGGTATTTCCCTACTATATCTCACCCTTTGACTGAGAAAGATGTATTGAAATTTTAAAATTTGATATTCATTTGATTTTTCAACTTCCACTCAATAAATTCTCTTTTTTCCCAGGAAACCGATGAAAAAAGTGGGAGCCTTTTGTTGGCTGTCACTTGCAATCTGCATTGTTGAACTTCTGATCTGCATCAAGTTTGGACATAGTGAGTTTTTTTTTCATGTTCTTTCTTTTAAAATAAGTGATCTTAAAATTTTGATATATCACAAGAATATTTTGTTAACTATCACTACACAAAGATTTTAACTTATGTGCACACGTCTTGAAGGACAATTCCCAAATCCAATGCCCATGTGGTTATTCATATTCTGGACGTCTATCGGAGTTGGACTCGTGGTATCATTAGGTGTGTGGTCATGGAAACTGCATCGATTTATGAGGAGAAAGAGACGATGAGTTCCATTTTTGCGGAAATTTCTTGGTTTTTTTAGAGTAAATTAACCTTTGTGTATAAACAAATATTACGTTATTGATTGTAAAGCTCTCTTTTTGGGTTAGACCTCACCATTTTTTTATGTAGTGAAATCAATTCTTTTTTACATTAGCACACCTCCCCAAAAGTGTCCTCTTTTTTTTTTTTTTTTTTTTTTTTAT
>NC_133312.1:22894153-22940473 GCF_012295235.1 Primulina huaijiensis
ATTTTTTTTTTTTTTTTTTTTTTTTTTTATGTACGTAAACTAATGCATTATATTACATGAAAAAATGATATGAAGAAATGGAACAATGTATCGATGATAATTGGATCGACCATTTGGATATTACCTCAAGAAAAGATCCAACTGTGGTGTAAATAATAAGTAAAGACACCAAGAGAGGACAAAAATGACAATTCCATCCACCAATTTTTTTAATCCTAAGTTTCTTGAAAAGAAATTTTATTTTCAATTTCTAACGTTGTATTAATGAATTTAGTGATTCAGTTGAAGTTGTTCGTCAAAATACTTATAGCACTTTCGATATTTTTCAAAATAATGTCTCATGGAAGTAGTTAGATTACAGGTGCATATTTATCGTTCATTTAGATATATGAAATATGTAGAGAAATATCATTTTGGAATATTTCTGTATTCCACTACAGAGTGAGAGACAGAAAATATGATGATCCGTACTTCTGTATACTAGAAATAGAAGAGATTTGAAACATGATAGCTATCATTCTTCACCAGAATGACTTAAAAGTCATCCAATTTCAAGGTAAAGAAACACAGAAACTAAATGAGCATAAACATCATAAGGCCAATATCACGGAACGTGATACCTGCTGAATCATCCGTGTGGAAAGTTGGATCAGGCTGAAATGAAATTCTTCACCTAGCAAAGAGGGGTTTCGAGATACCGCTTCGAACATATATCTGTCACCATAACTATACGCTCAAGGACTTGAACTGCAAGTGATTTATAGTCTGTTCTAAAATGTTTGAAAAATGCACCATATGTGACAGAATCAGGTTGGATTCCTCTATCTAGCATTTCTTTATACAACCTCACGACCTCCTGCCAGTTGCCTTGGTCACAGTTCTCATTCATCAATATAGTGTAGGTGTATTTGTTTGGACTTACTCCTTTAGATTGCATTTTGGAAAAAATTTTGTATGCCTCATCAATTTTTCTATATTTACAAAGACCATTAATCGACACATTATATGTGATCACATTTGAACAAATACCCGTCTCATGCATTTCTGAGAAGTATAAGTGAGCTAGCTCCAGCCTACCTTTATCAGCATGTGCATGGATTAATACCGTGTATGTCACAACTGAGGGAAACAAGCCCTTGCTCACCATCTCATGAAATAACTCCCTAGCTTTTGTAAGGTACCCAAGTTCCAATTGTGCATGGATGATGCTAGTATAAGTAATGTGGTCAGGCATTATTCCATCCTTTATCATCTGCTGCAATAAAAAAGCAAGCTTGTTCTAAATCACCAAACTAGGCAACAGCATCCACAAATACATTATAGGTGATTACATCAGGAGGAAATCCTTTTGCTATAATCTCTTCTTGCAGTTTAAATGCTGCAGGTGTATCACCAAGCTTCATTTTTCCTGCAACGAGAGTGGTGTATGCATGATGGTCTGGCTCCAACCCCTTGTGCAGCATCTCCAAATAAAATTTTTTTGCCATCCAAAGATTTCCTGTCCGATAAGAACCATTTATAAGTATTGTATAGGTGAAAATATCAAGAGAAATTCCATGATTAATCATTTCATCCTTCAGCTTCGTAGCACCTTCTAAATCCCCCAGTCTTGATAGCCCATCCATGATTGTATTATATGTTACTACAGAAGGACTGAGATTTTTTTCCTTATTTCTGATAACAACAACAGAGCCTCCCTTGTGTTTCCCAGAAGACAGTACCCATGCATCAGAGTGTTGTAAGATATTATATCCAGTACCAAATTTTTTCCCAGCATAACGGGAACCCACTGCATAGCATAACCTACTCTCCCTCGCTTGCAGAAGCCATGCATAAAAGCATTATAAGTTGATAAAGTAGGCAAAGATCCTCTGATTTCCATCTCTTCACTAAGCCCCATTGCTTCAACTTGCATTCCCATCCGGCAGTACCCACTTTTGAGAGAGTTGTAGGCATAGGCGGACACCTTTAACCATTTCTTAAACATCTCTGTGATCAGCTCTTTCGCCTGCTCAAATTCACCTTTCTTTGATAACCCATTGATCAACACATTATAGGTAACGTCATTTGGAAAGCAACCCTTCCTCTGCATCTCCAGCAAGAGTTCAAGCGCCTGCTGCACCTTCCCTTCTTTACAAAGTAAATTTAACATTGTATTGTATGTAACAATAGTTGGCTTGATTTCAAACTGAGCCATCAATATATACACCTCCTTAGATTTTTCTACAAAATCCATATCCCTGAGTATTCTAAGAATCCTATTGCAATTCTTTACATCCGGTAAAAAGCAATTCTTCAGCATTTTATCCAAAACACTTAACACTTCTCAATATCCGATTTCTTTGCGTACATCCATAATAACAAATCAAGTAACTAACAAGAAACCTCATTTTCTGAATACCCGTCAATTAAAATGTCAGTTATGCCATGCATATTCATGTTAATGACTTTTTCCATCACCCAATAAACAGACCTCATCAAACCATTATTCACTAGCACTTCTAAAACACCGCAAATTCCGAATGCTGAAATCCTTTCCGACCCTCTGCCCACCGGAATATCCTGAATACCATCTTTGGCCGGTGGCGAATCGAATAAATGATAGTTACAAACAAATTAGAACCCAAAACCAAAGAATTAAAATAATCTGGAACAACCCAATAAATGTCTCTAAAAGGCCCTGGATTTTCTTTCAATGCTTTCAAGATCAGATTTTGACTAACCCCACTTGAAGATGCAACCTTTCTACCACTTACATTTACAATCGTATTGTTCCCATCAGACTTAAAACTATCGCAATTGGATTGTGAGTGGCACCGGGAGGAGTGCTGAGCAGGAGAAGAGAAGTAAATAAAGCGTATCTTACAACAAAAATCAATGTTGTTCGAACAGAGATATTGCAAGGAGCTGAGGCTTTTGGCTGGGATGAGAGATTTTGCCGCGATGAAACATAGTGTCATTCTGTGACGAATCACGCATCAACGGAATACGGTTACATTCTCGGGTTGAGAATACCGAAAACGGTGGCCGAACGAGAGCGAAGATGGTGGAGGAGAGATACAGCCTACCGCCTGTGGCGACAGAATGGGATGCCTGGAGCAGAGTTGGCTTGGGAACCATTCGGAGATCGTGTTCGTTACGACCAAGGGTGGGCGTAAACCCGACTTCAAAAGTTCGGGTATTTGAGATCCGATTTTGGTATAAAATATCTAATTTTATTATTTTCATTTTAATTTTGATATGTAAAATGAGCTATTAATTAATTGGAATTGGATTTATTGCAAAATTTGGTAATTAATGAATTAGTTTTTTTTCTAATTCTTTAATTTATTATAAGAATATATCAAATTGTATATGTACATACTTCTACACACGACACAAATTTTTTAGCTTATCATAACAAAACAAATAAAATAATCTAAATTTAAGAAAATAAATATTTGAAAACAAAATTTAATCTATTTTCATACAATTAGCTTTATGAACCCAAAAAGGGTTGTTTAACAAATCAAAATTAATTTTAAAAAATACTGATATTTGTTGAAAAATTATTTAAAAATGTGTTAAATATTTGTGTTGAAAATGTGAATGTTGAATGTTGAAAATTAGGTAAAATTAGGTGTTGAATATTGAAAATTAGTGTGTGATGATGTAGGTAATGATGTATTTTATTTTTGGATTATTTGTAAAAATTTTCTATAAATAGATCTCTCATTTGTGAAGAAAATCACAATTGAGTTGAGAGAAAAATATTATAAAGTGTGTAGTGTGATAATTTTGAGAGTTTGAGATTTTTACTTTTTTACCGTAAATTTTTACTTTTTCACAACACGTTATCAGCACGAAGCTCTAAAAGTCCTCCATATTTTTCCAAGCTCCGAACAGAAGAAAAAGGTAACAAAAGTAATAATATTTATTTTACTGTTATTTATTTATTGTTTATATATGTAATATATAATATAATGTTATTGTTAGAAATAATAAAAATAATTTTTTCAAAAACTTGTTATAAATCCTGGGAGGATGTTAAGACGACATCCCACACTCCCGGTAAGGGATACGACAAGTATAAAAGCCTATAAGGTTTTTTAAACAAAATAACTTATGACACCTAATTATAATAATGTGATATGATATACATAATTATTTAAATATGACTAATATTATATACACCATATTATTACCATAAAATTATACAAATACATACATTTATTTTCTTATACACCAACGGTAATAAACGGTAACAAAACGGCTAGTTTTTGCTCTATAAATACAATCTCACAAATACATTCAATCACTCCAACTTTCTCTTCTTCTCTAAAAATTATTCTTCATCAAATTTTCGAAGAAAAAAAGAAGATGGCTTTCACGAGGTTATTTTTAATTATTTTGGTTATCATACTCACCAGTCTTGTATTTATCGGAGAATATCCTCCTCGTGTGTTTTCTTTATTTTTACGAATACTTGTACTTGTTGTTTATCCATTACTTTGTATTGCAATATTCATTAACTAATAAAATGCATCGTAATTTTTAGTACCACCATGGCAAACTTGGCAAAGCTCGAATTCATCGCTCTTGATATTACTGGGAAAAACTATATGCCATGGACTCTTGATGTAGAAATGCATCTTGAGTCATTGGGTCTAAGCGAGACCATTAAAGAAAATGGTATATCTTCATCACAAGAAAAAGCAAAAGCTATAATATTTTTACGACGACACCTTGATGAAGGTTTAAAATGTGAATATCTCATCGAAAAAGATCCCATGGCTCTGTGGAAAGGATTAAAAGAGAGATTTGAACATATAAGGGAAGTTATACTTCCGACCGCCCGTGATGAATGGAATATGTTAAGATTCCAAGACTTTAAAAAAGTCAGTGATTACAATTCAGCGATGTATAGAATAATCTCGCAGTTAAAATTTTGTGGACATGAGGTTACAGAATCGGAAATGCTTGAAAAAACATTTTCCACGTTTCACGCATCAAATATAACACTACAGCAACAATATAGAGTGCGTGGATTTGCGAGATATTCTGAACTCATCGCCTGTCTTCTTGTGGCGGAAAAGAACAACGAGCTATTAATGAGAAATCATCAGTCCCGACCCACTGGATCAACAGCATTTCCAGAAGTAAATGCTGTAAGCAAAAATGAATTTAAACCTGGAAACCAAAATCAAAGTTACAGACAAGATTTTGGTCGAGGACAAAATCGAGGTCGTGGTCGTGGTCGTGGACGTGGACGTGGACGTGGAAGTGGTCGTGGTCGTGGACGCGGCCGTGGTTTTGAAAATAATCGAGATAGTTATTTCTATAACTCATCTCAAAAGAACGTCCCAAACCACCCACCGAAAAGGCATCAAGAGAATATGAGTGTTAATGAGAATCACTCAAAAAGATTTGAAAGTTCTTGTTTCAGATGTGGTACTCCAGGACATTGGTCCCGTATTTGTCGAGCCCCTGAGCACCTTTGTAAACTTTATAAAGAATCAATAAAGGGGAAAGAAAAGGAGACCAACTTTACTGAACACAGTGAACCTTTGAGTGGTTCAACTCATTTTGATGCTGGAGATTTTCTGATTGATTTCTCAGATAATGATCAATTTGATGGTGGAATAAATATGTAAAATATTTTATTTTTTATGTATTCGTATGATAATGTTTTATAGTGTGTTATATTGTATTGTATTTTATTGTCAATAATTTTATTTCATTGCATATTTTTTTGAAGTTCAAATATGGAAAATGCTACGAACCAAGCTGAAGTTTGCATACCTGATAGTGGTACAACGCACACTATCCTCCGAGATAAAAGATATTTCTTGGAACTAAAACCAACAAAAACAACGGTGAATACAATATCAGGTCCTGTAGACTTGATTAAAGGATGTGGTAAAGCACAATTTTTGTTACCTAATGGTACAAAATTTTTGATCAATGATGCTTTATATTCACCACAATCGAAAAGAAATTTGTTGAGTTTTAATGATATATATTCCCATGGGTATGATACTCAAACAATGAATGAAGGGAATGAGAAATATATGTGTCTTACCACATATAAATCAGGAAAGAAATATGTGATTGAAAAACTACCAATGCTCCCTACTGGATTGCATTATACACATATACGTCCCATTGAATCAAACATGGTAATTGATAATTCTTCAATATTAACCAATTGGCATGATCGATTAGGACATCCTGGTTCAACAATGATGCGAAGAATTATAGAAAATACACATGGTCATCCATTGAAAGACCAGAAGATCTTTCAGAATAATAAGTTTCAATGTAAAGCATGTTCTCTTGGAAAACTTATTATAAGACCATCACCAGCCAAAATCCAAACTGAATCACCAATGTTTCTTGAACGTATTCAGGGTGATATTTGTGGACCAATCCATCCACCATGTGGACCATTCAGATACTTTATGGTATTGATTGATGCCTCCAGCAGATGGTCACATGTATGTTTATTGTCAACTCGAAATGTTGCATTTGCAAGATTACTTGCTCAAATAATAAAATTGAGGAATCAATTTCCCGATTATACAATCAAGAAAATTAGACTTGATAATGCTGGTGAATTTACTTCCCAGACTTTCAATGATTATTGTATGTCTATGGGAATCATTGTTGAGCATCCTGTTGCTCATGTACATACTCAAAATGGATTGGCTGAATCATTGATTAAACGTCTGCAAATGATTGCTAGACCAATGATTATGAAAACAAAGCTCCCTATTTCTATATGGGGACATGCAATTTTACATGCTGCTTCATTAATTCGCATCAGACCAAGTGCATATCATAAATACTCCCCATTGCAGCTTGCATTTGGTAAAGAACCAGACATTTCTCATCTGAGAATTTTTGGATGTATGGTGTATGTGCCTATTGCACCACCTCAACGAAAGAAAATGGGACCTCAAAGAAAGATTGGAATTTATATTGGTTATGATAGTCCATCGATCATTCGATATCTTGAACCACAGACAGGCGACGTGTTCACAGCACGTTTTGCTGATTGTCATTTTAATGAGGAAATCTTCCCAATGTTAGGGGGAGAACAGAAACATACCGAAAAAGAAATTACATGGTATGTATCATCATTGTTACATCTGGATCCAAGAACAAAACAATGTGAAAAAGATGTACAGCAAATTGTGCACTTGCAAAGAATAGCAAATCAAATACCAGATGCATTTGCAGACACAAAAGGGGTAACTAAATCATATATACATGCTGCAAATGCCCCTGCTCGAATTGAAATTCCGAAGAAACAAATTGAAGATAGTCATGATGTCATTAAACGCCTGAAGCGTGGAAGGCCAGTTGGTTCCAAGGATAAAAATCCTCGAAAAAGAAAATTCATAGAGAAACACAATGATCACAAAATAGAGAATGATGTTCCTGAAGAAACACATAATGATCACAAAATAGAGAATGATGTTCCTGAAGAAACACATGATGATGAAAATGTTTTGTCAGAACCACAAACTGACGAGAATCATGAAATCTCTATCAATTATATTAATACTGGAAAAATATGGAACCGAAAAGATATAGAAGAAATTGATGATATATTTTCTTATAATGTGGCAATCGACATCATAAATGATAATGAAGATCATGAACCAAAATCTTTTGGTGAATGTAAAAATCGGCAGGATTGGATAAAATGGAAAGATGCCATCCAGGTTGAATTGGATTCGCTAAATAAACGTAATGTTTTTGGACCTATAGTCCTTACACCTGAAGGTGTAAAACCTGTTGGATACAAATGGGTTTTTATTCGAAAGCGAAATGAGAAAAATGAAATAGTAAGATATAAAGCTCGACTTGTTGCACAAGGTTTTTCTCAAAGGCCTGGAATTGATTATGAAGAAACGTATTCTCCTGTGATGGATGCAATTACGTTTCGGTATTTGATTAGCTTGGCAGTATCTGAAAATTTAGAAATGCGTCTTATGGATGTTGTTACAGCCTACTTATATGGATCACTTGATAGTAATATATATATGAAAATCCCTGAAGGATTTAAGATGCCTGAAGCACAAAGTTCAAAACCCAGAGAATGTTATTCTGTGAAATTACTAAGATCATTATATGGGTTGAAGCAATCCGGCAGAATGTGGTATAATAGGCTAAGTGATCACTTGATGAAAAAGGGATATGTAAATAATTCAATATGCCCTTGTGTTTTCATTAAGAAAACAACATCCGGATGCGTAATTATTGCTGTATATGTTGATGATTTAAACATCATTGGAACAAATAAGGAAATTCAAGAAGTTGTGTCATACTTGAAAGAAGAATTTGAAATGAAGGATCTTGGAAAAACCAAGTATTGTCTGGGTTTACAAATTGAACAAAAAGAATGTGGAATATTTGTTCACCAGACAAATTATACAGAAAAGATCCTTAAACGTTTTAATATGGACAAATCAAATCCTTTAAGTACTCCAATGGTTGTTAGATCATTAAACATAGAAAAGGATCCATTCCGTCCATGTGAAGATGATGAAGATATTCTTGGTCCAGAAGTACCATATCTAAGTGCTATCGGTGCCCTTATGTATCTTACAAATTGTACAAGGCCTGATATATCTTTTGCCGTAAATTTATTGGCAAGATTTAGCACATATCCAACAAAGAGACATTGGAACGGAATTAAACATATATTCCGTTATCTACGAGGAACGACAGACTTGGGACTTTTGTATTCAAAAGATGCTAATCCAAGTATAATTGGTTATGCCGATGCTGGATACTTATCTGATCCACACAAAGCACGTTCTCAAACTGGATATGTATTTACTCGTGGAGGCACTGCAATTTCTTGGCGTTCACAGAAACAAACACTTGTAACAACTTCATCAAATCATGCCGAGATTATTGCACTACATGAAGCAAGCCGTGAATGTGTGTGGTTAAAATCAATGACTCAACATATCCAAATCTCATGCGGATTATCATTCGACGAGAAGCCTGTGATACTATATGAAGATAATGCTGCATGTGTTGCTCAAATGAAAGAAGGATACATAAAAAGCGACAGAACTAAACATATTCCTCCTAAGTTCTTCGCATTCACCAAGGAGCTTGAGAAGAATAAATGTATTGATGTTCGTCACATTCAATCAAGTGAAAACTCATCAGATCTCTTCACAAAGGCACTTCCTACGACAATATTCAGAAAGCACATATATAATATTGGGATGCGCAATCTACGAAATTTGTGAAGAATTGTTCGTGTCAACATGAGGGGGAGTTTACGTGACTGCACTCTTTTTCCCTTACTATGGTTTTTATCCCAATGGGTTTTTCCTAGTAAGGTTTTTAACGAGGCAGTATAAAAACACGTAATGTATACAATCATTATGATCATCATCACAAGGGGGAGTGTTGAAAAATTATTTAAAAATGTGTTAAATATTTGTGTTGAAAATGTGAATGTTGAATGTTGAAAATTAGGTAAAATTAGGTGTTGAATATTGAAAATTAGTGTGTGATGATGTAGGTAATGATGTATTTTATTTTTGGATTATTTGTAAAAATTTTCTATAAATAGATCTCTCATTTGTGAAGAAAATCACAATTGAGTTGAGAGAAAAATATTATAAAGTGTGTAGTGTGATAATTTTGAGATTTTGAGATTTTTACTTTTTTACCGTAAATTTTTACTTTTTCACAACAATATTAATAATGTTAATTCAATAAAATAATGGACGTCGATGCTTTATTCTTTATCTAGCAGATTTCAATAAATGAATAAGTTTGTATTACAAGTTAATGAAAAATATTATTTGAGATTGTGAATGAAGAATTGAGTTTGACAATTAAAATAACGTTTGACATAAAAAATTTATACATCACTTTTTTTTAAAATATCTTTCATCAATAACATTTGTGTTCATATATGTTTATCATACTATAAAAGAAAAAATTAAAAACATTTCGTTATTAAATTTTTTTAAAAAAATTGGAAAAAAAAACTCATCAAGGCATTTGATCAAAATTTGATAAATTAAACTTTTAATATTAAAAATAATGGATGTTTTTAATAGTTATAGGGCTTTTTAAGTATAAAATATTTATATTTTTTATTTTTACATAAATTATCGAAATATTATATATCTATATATATGCTATAATAAAATATGTGAATTATAATACATAATTTTAGGAATATCACTTTCTAAAAAAAAGATTATCATATTTATTAAGTTTAAAAATATATATATAATTTATGAGTTGGATATACAAAGTTAATCTTTAAAAATGATTTTTATATTGTCTATGGTTCAAATCTTTATGAAATCCCACAAAATATTTTTAATTTGACAAAAATTTCGTTTAGTTAAACAAATCTCTCCAAATTTTTTCAATTCAAATATCAATCTCTTTTTTAAATTTCATGTTTCCAAACACTTAAAATAGAATTTCTGATTCCAAATCTCTTGGATCCCATTTTCCCCCTTCCAAACACTCTATAAGGGCGAGTTGGATACCCAAGAGTAGCACAAAACACAGATGGTCTTCTGAGTATTTCAGTTTCCACGATCCATTAGTTTGTGCAACAGAACCTGGAAATGAAAAACAAACCAGGAAAGAACTAAAATCACTGTATATGAGGAAGTTGGACAAAAAGTTGTCGTGTCAGCTGCACAAAATTTTAGTGCAACGCATCGATCACATTTTTCTATTATCGGTTAAGGATTGAACTTGTTACGTCCGTCCAAAGTTGGCAAGCATTATGTGTCAAATCCAATGATCAGCGGCATCGTCTTGTTCAGGACATCCGAATACAGACAGTTGACAAATAAATGTACGTGTGAAGGGGGATATATGAATTTGAACCTCGAGAGAACATACCGGACAAGAGAGATGCGATTTCAATCCTTGTTGTAGTTCATGCCACGATATCAGGAGCTTCACTGGACGAAACTCGGAAGACTGAAGGTGCCCTCTATTGTCCTCAAAGGAGATTAGTCCACGTTGCAAAAGATGCTCAAAGGCCTGGACATATAGAAACATTTTGGTCATAAGCTAAGAAGCTGGAAAATCTCAGTCTTGAGTTAATAGTGAAGCTATACACACCCTTAAGCAAACATTCCGAGCATAATAGTCGGATGTTTGGAACGTGTCATGTATGCTCTTGTACTCTGCAAAAAAAATTGTAAGTGAGAGAAATCTGTGGAAGTGGCTAGAGAGGCATGGAAAAAATATTCAGCACACCTTCCATTATGGAATTAAAGTTGCATGACTCTAGCTCTTTGACTTCCAACCTCTTCATGCAAACCAGAACGTAAAGCTCCAAAATGGAGCAATCTGCACGAATGAGTTTCACTTGCAGTGAGACCAACGCGAAAGGTTTAACAGTGTGTTTGTGAGAATCTACACCGAAATTCTGTTCCTGCCATCCAAACTTTCGAGTTATTAAGAAAAAATGCCATACATTGGAGCTCAGCAATCTACGGAAAGTTTGTGACCTCTAAAAAAAGTGATTATGAATTATTCCGTCACAAATCTGTAAAAAAAAAAATGTAATCACTTTTTTAGTGGTGGCAAACACTACCTAAATTTGCTGATATTCTACAATAAAGGCTAACTATAGGTAATAACTGCCTCCATCCTTCCTCCGAAGCTCAAACCAAATATAAAAGAGCATTGACAGTAAGAGTTCCAGATGTTATAAATTTTTTACTATCACGTGACTCTTACGTGAGATACACCCAAGATCAAGATGAGAAGTCCAAGAGAAGACTAATTAAGATTCACATTGTTACCTTCGACATTTTGATCACAGAGAAACAATAATGAGTAGGTCCAAAAACAATTTGTGCTTGAAAATGGAAAAAACAAAACGCTCAAATTAGAAAGAATGAGCAAATTAGTTCGCTTTGTGAGATTGCAGGTGCCGCACTTGACCTTTTCACTTTCCCTAAAACATCAATGTGGCTTTTCTGCAAGTTTAAGAGGCATTTAATCTTGAGATCCTTCAACTACATTTGGTCCAGAGAGACCATATAATTAGATCAATTACATTTTATCAGCTCCTCATCTCTCATCCTCCCATCGCTCAATTTCTAGGCCAGTATTAACCGTCGCACAAATACATGGTTATAATAAGTAGATTGAGACACAAAAATAGGTAAAGCCATTTTTTAAATTTTTTTTTTTTTTTTTTGGAAATGTAGGGCATTTGTAAAGCATATAAAACATGCAAAATTGGAATAGAACTCCACAGAATGGTGGAGGAAAAAATTTACATACCTTTCAAACCTTCCATCTTTGGCTGCCTTTGTACACTTGTAAGTGCAGCTTTAAAGTTCTCCAGAGACAGGATACCAGGATTCAAATCCATTCGACAAACAGTCGAAAACCTAGTGACGTGATCCAGGTGTGTCAGGGAGAAGAGATTGCAGTATTATGCATGGTACATGATTCACTTCAAAGCATAATGAGTTACACTTACAAGAATCTAGATAGCTCGCTGACAGTTGAATAAGGATAGCTTAACACATCAATGATTCCATGAAAATTTTCATCTGCTAGTATATGCTGAAATATGTCAAGGGGCCATATGCATTGATTGCAGAAAGATGGGAAAAGAAAAGTAATATTTGAGGACAAAGAGCAACATGATTTACAGACTATTTTGTTTCAATGCATATGAAGAAGGAAACTTAAACAAAACTTTTCGAACTGAACAATTCTATAGTAGAAGGGAGACACCATAACTAACCCCGATTAATGGATCTAAGGACTAGTACTTCTAATTAATCATGTAGAGCAGAAAAAGGAAATCCCTTCGTATGTGACATTGTTAGATTAAATCTAATGTAAATAGATGCCATTCTAGTTACATGCCTTGAAGGAATTGTGTATTATCACACTGAAACAGTCCTAGGAGGAGTAACAAATCAATCAAGTTGAAAGTCCAGATCAGTTGTTCACCACTTTCAATAGCAAACTGGATATCGATAAATTTTATGGGAAGGATACAAGAAGCTTTGTGTTGAAAGCAGCTACATAATCATGTGGAAGGCTTCCATCTGTTGGCAATAGTAGAATGTGCTCTAAAAGTCTGCATAGTCATAGGGTTCGCAACAATGTCAATAATGGGAAATTAAGTCAGCACAATGTCATTTGAAAAAGGTGATTAACAATTTACCTATGCAAATCATCTCGAGAGAGATGAAGGAACAATAGCTTCCTATGTGAAAAACGAGATCTTACTCTTTTCTCCAAAAGTTGATCCGCGTCCTACAAACCACAAACTCGGTTTTTAACATGTCCCAATGTATGAAAGCCACTTCAAACTATGAAATTCTCAAAATTGCCGTGATATTCGGCGAATGCATCATGACAAGCCCGAAAGAACAGACTGGCTCACATATACAATAAAGCTTGATTAAGAGTGATCACAGCGATAATATCAATGATCAACCACAAAGTCAAATGGAGCTTCAATCTTGTAGCCAGTAGACTCATCATTAGTCATCTATGACGGCCAAGAAAGTTTAAAAATCATGGGTTGGTGCATAAAATGAGGTGTGGTATATACAACCAAAAGAAGAGGCTACATACCAATCTACAGCTCACACCGATGACAACAGCTTGTGATGTGACAGATTGCATTGCATCAAGTAAACTGTAAAGCAGTCGCTGTTTACCCTGCACCAGAGGAAATGTGGATGATGTAAGCAATTAGTCAAGAGGGTGAACACCAAAAACTCCATCAATTTTGTGACGTTTTCTCTTTGCGATGATAACATTACCTGTGCAAAAAGGTCGAACTCATTTAACACAAAAATGATTGTTTTATGGGCAAATCCGCACTCCCTGGTCATAAACACAGAAATCAACAGCCTCTCAAATACATACACAAACTTTATACACAACTGAATGATCTCTCCCAATTTGGAAAAAGGTGAAAAATAGTATCTCAATTGACTTACCGCAACATGGACACCAAGAACTGGGTGTTGTCATCAGATGATGCCTGATGAATTTGTACAAAGCAATGGGTAAAATGTGAAAAATTGACAAAGTATCTGGCCATTCAGAATAAAGCTTTTGCATTACCATTTTGGAGAAAAGTAACTGATGCTCGATGCATAATTGCCGAGCTATCTCCTGCACAACAGTTGGGGTAGGAGGCAAAGTAAATATCATCAATCCATGTTGCGGACTTTTTGTCAGGCAATATTGTTATGATTTGTAGCAGACATGATAAAGCTATTTGATTTTGATACAAAACTAGTTATGCATCAAACAGGCTCTTTCTTTTGGCTTAACCCCTGATAGATCTTAGTTGATACAGATTTATACCAACTAAGAAACATGGGAAAGGACCGTATATATAAGTCAACGACATTTGGGTCGACTTCGACAAATTAGAAGCAATATACTCATTTTTTGTTAAGATTATAATTTGGGATTCCCTGGCCCTATGTATTACACTGTACTTCTTGATCAGATCTGAACGTTTCTCAGAACATTTGAGCATCTTTAATCAAGATAACTTGACTCGAACTTTTGTATAACTTGTTTTACTACTAACCACAGGTGATTTATAAAATGCATCTTTGTATCAACAAAAAGTCGTATTGGATTAGAAATGCATATAAATAAGAATCGTATATGCGTATTCAGACCTTTAATGCACAACTGTCATCGCAGTGAAGAAGCCCACTGAGCTTTATCTGAAAAATAGCAGCAACTATTCAGGATAAAATCCAGAAATAATCTAAATCTTGTTGAGCTACACATTTTAGCAAAAATAATTACTAAATTTTACAAGAAGATATTTTAAATCCATATTTCAGTGCAAGTTATACCACAGAGATCATATCTGGGTGCTCTTTTAATATATCTTCAAGAACTAGCTCCAATACCTATATAAAAGAGTAGAAGGAAGAAAGACACATTCCATGTTCAAAAAGTAATAATCAGCGTGCAATCTAATCTAAAAATAAATAAATATCTTTGGAACTTCTATTGTTAGAGATATAATGGAGAAACTTTACAAACCGCATTTTTTCCGCAGCCTCGAGGACCCAAGAGCAGAACTGAATTGTTACACGCCTCAGTCACCGAGCTCGATACTATGTATTTCAATTTACTGAAAATAAAATGATGAAAAAAAGTGTAATGAAGCAAGATGTCTGCTTAATGATATGATAAAGAATATAAGCACAATTTTCCCCAAAACTGCTAAATTGAAACACTTGGATCCCCTATAATCTCTAATCACTGAAAAGGTTATCATTGTTGAGGAGATTGGAGTTACCACAGAAACTACAACACTGATGTCTTGCCTCTTAACGTTCTGATAAATTTTAAACTAGTTGTGAATTCCAAGTAGAGTGTAAGCATTGAAGTTCTTGGTTTTCCTCATAAACACAAAGAAAACAAAAAACAACACATAACCCGTTCTCATAATTCCGATACCTACAAATCTATAGTACAAAGAAAGTAAAACAAAAATTTATCACCACTCAGAATCAGAAGAACCGAACCTTGCATCAGCTTTTCAAAACAGTGAGAATTGGACTAAAAGCGTTTTGATTAATCAAAAACTGATTGCAAAAATATAAATAAACCTGTAGTTGGAATCTGGGGAGTCGGATAAAATGGAGAAAATGAAAGAAGGGCTGCAAAGCCTGCTTCTGATGATAATTTGCGCTTGCTCCGCATGGTTTTCTCTGCGCATACTTCTTCCTTTTTCTTCCACCTTGTGCCCTATTCTACTGTGTGTGTGTGCGCGCGCGCGCAGAGAAAGAGAGAGATCGATGGAGTGAGTGTTGGGAAAATGAAGAAAAAATGGCGGGAATGACGAGACGCAGCAGAAGCGCCGTGGTGCGATTATTAAGGCCCTGAGCTTTCAGAAAATTTTAATTATACCCTCCAGTTTTTAGAATGACTAAACATAGCCATATTCGGTTTTTTTTTTATATCATAATCTAGGGTGGGAAGACTCGAAATTGAGTCAATATATCAGGAATTCCGATGAAAGTATTGGGCCAAGCCCTCGGTCTCAGTCATATTCGGTTTCTATTTCAAAGTTTATGAAAAAATGGTACGAGGCAACCATTCAATAAAACTAATGTGAAATCATTTCATATCTTAATTTTTTTAGAAAAATTTTCTATTCAATTAGTAAAAAAAATTATTTTGTATGAAGTATCATTTTGTACTGTAAAAATATCTTTTTTTAGTTATGTTATATGTTATGAAGAAAGTGAAAGTACTCTATCTATGAAAAATATATTTTTATGTCTAAAATATTATTTTTAATTATAAAACTAAGTATTATATTTCATGTCAAAAATATTTTTTTAACTACGAGTATGACTCGAGTTGATTTGTCTCATTAATAGAGATCAGTTAAACATTTGCACAGAAAACATATTCAACAATGTTTAGCACATTTGTGAAATTCTAAAAAGCACAAAATATCTTATATGAAATTAATAATATTTTAAATGTAATGTTTTTAAAAATCATCCATATAATTCTCGAGAGATAAGGTAAATATTCATTATTTAGAAAACACGATGTTGCAGAAACATTTAATTTAACGCAACGGTTTTATATATATTTTTAGTATATGTATTTAATTATTATAAGATAATTGCATCGTCACCTAAATTTGTGTAATAATCAAGAGCAAAAACTTGTGTGAGACGGTCTCACGGATCGTATTTTGTGAGACAGATCTCTTATTTGTGTGATTCATGAAAAATTATTACTTTTATGCTAAGAGTATTACTTTTTATTGTGAATATCGGTAGGATTGACCCATCTCACATATAAAGATTCGTAAGACCGTCTCACAAAAAACCTACTCATAATCAAAGGTTTTTTAAAATAATATAAATTAAAAAATTATTTATTAAAATATTGCAATCCGGAAATCACTCATCTCGATTCAAAATCTTTTTTTTTTAAAAAAAAAGATTCACGGATTCATAAGAATTTGTGTTATGAATCTGTGACAGACTGTCAAGGATTTAGAATCCGTGACAGACATAATGTTTTCGCTGTCAAGGATAATTGTTTTCCTTACCAAAATTCTTCCTTTCTCCGCTTTAGATTCTTCCGAAGTCCGAAGCTGTGTTAGTAATATTTTTTGTTATCGAGTATCAATAAATAATATTATTATCTAACAATGTTAAACATTTTTATAAAAAAAAATAACATTATAAAACAAAATTATTTCAATAATAATAAAATTAATTTCGGTCAAATAATTCAAAAAATACAATGATGTTCGATAACAAGAAGTATTACCGACGCAGCGTCAGACTTTGAAAGAATCTAAAGTGGAAAAAGAAAGAATTTTCTGCAAATGAATGTTTTTTTAAAATTAAATTTTTTAATTTCCGCAATTGAATATATTTCTTAAATTTTTGAATCCGGAAGATTGTCCTTCAGATTATACTACCTTCACGAGACTCGTAAAATTGGAATATTTTAATAAATAAATTTTTAATCTATATTAAAAAAAATCCCCTAATAATCAATGTAACAAGCGCATACTAGAAAATGCAGTTATATATGTCTATAATGCGCCGCTACTACGTAATCGCCACATCAAGTTCCCATTCCCAGTAACCACCAATCATCCCACAAGGTAACAGAAATGGGAAGCACTGGAATTCTCATATCCAATCCACGCCTGACCAACAAATTCATTTGTTTCCAATGCTTGAATTCCATTACCCCATCAAAAAATATATTGCCCATGAAAGAAAGAACCGGAGTTCTAGGATTTTCAAGAAAGAATAATTTCAAGAAAATAGACAGAGTAGTTTGCTCTGCTGTTGAAGACGTTGCTGAGAAGCAGCGAGAAAGTGGAAGTGACAGTGTTAATGGAGCTGGCTCAGCCGTTGAAGATAGACTTGGTATATTGGAATCCTCTTGTTAATGTTTATCTTCAATAAAACATAAAAGGTTTCGTTTTTTGAAGTTTTTTGTGAAACTTCTTGATTTGGGTTCTTTATTATTGCTTTATTTTATATGTTGATTGTTTTAAATTGCGGATAGTGAGTGTAGTTTGAGCTGTGTGGTAACGAGATATGGTTTTCTTGTAATGATTTGTGGAGATGATGTATTGCTGTTAGATTTCAGACGATGCTTACGCAAGAGGCTTTGAGTTTTCATATGTTTATTGGGACGAACAGCGAGAACAAGATTTTTCTTGATTGTAGTTTGTTGATGTTAGCTTTTCTTAGGCTCAATATAGATAGCCGACATGTGAAATTGGTGCAACATAGATTTTTATGCATTGCGAGTGTGTTAGTTTTGAATATAACTTATTCCTCACTGCTAGTGGTTTTAAAGCAAGTGACAGTCTCTAAAAAGCGGAACTTGTGTTGAATTCAAAATAATAAACTATAATCCGTGGTTTTTAGGAACTTTCACCTTTATCTGATTGCTAGATTGATTCAATTACCTGTTTTACATGGCATGATTTTATGAACTTGATGTGTATTCTGTTGCTCAAACTCAATGGCTTTAATATCTCAGAAATTATAATAGCAGAATCAAACAAATAACTGTATCAGAACTTAAAAACTCCTCAATGGTCATGTCTTCCTTAATCCACCTGATTCGCATTTCTTGCTAAGAAAGATTGTGTCCTCATGATTGTTCAACATAAAATTTAGTTACTGTCTCATGGGGAATAAATAGAGAGGCTATGGGCCACTTTGTTGCCCCATCATCTAATTTTGTCTGAAGTCATGTCCATTATCTCAATAACAAGTATGTTGAACTTCTTGTTTTTTGACTCTTATGAGTAGGGCTCACCATTACCTTGTGTGTGCGCTGGGAGGGGTGGTGTGTTTTAATTTGAATGCCCGTCTGTATACATTTTAAATGTGGTGTATTTGAAAGCATTTGCTGTTATACAAATGTGGTGTTTCATTTGCTGATTGGAATAAGAAGTTTTAAGCAGTTTAAGGAGTCCCTGCTTAAAATTTTGGGTGTTCTTTCCTTTGTTTTTTGTTGCTGTTCTTATTGCTGTTGATGATTTAACTTACTTGTACTTGTTGCTGGAATTTTTAAATCTGTCCTCTTCATCTCATGTGATTAATTGCTGATCTAGTATCCACATTCCATTTCCATTCCTCTAGCATTATTATGATTTTAATTTTTTGAATATGACGTGTATGAAGTTGGGTATAATCTAAGTCAGGGTAAAAGGATATGAGTTAAGATTATATTAAATGTCTCCTGACTCCATTGCAGATTCTATTGACGAAGCAAGTGATAATCCTTTCCTGAACAATGAGTCAGATGATGAAGGAAATTATGTTTACAATTTTCTTTATCCTAGTAAAGAGCTACTCCCTGATGATAAAGAAATGAGTATATATGACCATTTAGACGAACTTAGACAGAGAGTCTTTACGTCGGTTTTGGCTGTTGGAGCTGCAGTTGTTGGTTGTTTCACAGTTTCAAAGGATCTCATTATTTTTCTTGAAGCTCCGGTTAAAGCACAAGGCGTTCGTTTCTTACAATTGGCACCGGGAGAATTTTTCTTCACATCTCTGAAGGTTATGGCCGATTCTTTTTTTTCCACATTCCTTATTCTAGTTCTTGGATCAGCTCTTACTTCTTTCTACACCTCTAACGGATATTAGTTGAAGTTTTAACACATACTAGTTGAAGTTTTTATGCATTTAGTGAAGTTCGTTTAAATTATTATCAAACGAAACTTCTGCTAATGTGTGGGTGTGTGTTATCTATAATAGGAATCTTCTGTTTGTTGAATTTGTACTTTAAGCTCCATTTTATTTTACTGATTTTGTACATCAAAATTTCTACATTTCAAGAAACCTTAGTTTTTAGCCATGTCCTCCTAAATCTGTTCGTCTGTGGGTATCGTGATGTGGGACTAAATGTAATAATTACCATTAGATAAATCAGACATGTAGGATATTGTTAGCAAGTCTTTGATAACTGAATTTTGACTTGGGTGCAATTTAATTGTCCCCAGGCATGTTTTAATGTCCAACGCTGCTGCCCTGCCATCCTTCACAATAGTGATTAGATATTCATCCATTCTGAAAAATATTTTTTTGTTTTTATTTGTGGTGCACACTTCCTTGTGGTTTGTTTGGTTATATTGTTGTTAAAGTGCATATGATAGTCTATAAAGTCAAAGTATTGATGGTTGAAACACATACCATTTCACCACACCCGAATGAGATTTTTAAGCTCCAAACTATGAATTAACTGACCATTCTTGGAAGTGGAAAAAAAGTAGAGATTTTTTTGTGTAAAAAGAAGTTATATCATATAGCATTTTGACAATTATTTATGATTTTATCAAGATGTTAAACGATGTCCAAAGTGGATGTATAGGAACCAACTATTCTCTTAGAATGATTTTTCTTGTTTTGGTTTATTCCTGAAAAACAATTTTCTAATCTAAAATTGTCTGATGATTTCCTATCTAAGCTGGGTTCGGACAAAGTGTTAACCTTTCTTATCCACAGCATTTGTTCATCTTACATAATAGATATAGAGTGATGGTTACCTGTAATATTTTGAGGACTAAAAGTGGTATACTTGTTTATGCAGGTATCCGGATATTGCGGCCTTCTGTTAGGAAGCCCGGTAATTCTCTATGAGATCATAGCTTTTGTTGTTCCAGGTTTAACAAGGGCAGAAAGAAAATTTCTGGGGCCAATCGTTCTAGGGTCCTCAATACTTTTCTATTCGGGCATTGTCTTCTCTTACTATGTTCTTACCCCAGCAGCATTAACGTTCTTTGTTAATTATGCCGAAGGAGTGGTTGAATCATTATGGTCCATTGATCAGTACTTTGAGTTCATCCTGGTGCTTATGTTTAGCACTGGATTGTCTTTCCAGGTTAGTTCTGTTTTTAATAGTAATCTTCTTTTTCAATGGCGGTGGCAACACTTGAATTTCTCAATTTTCAACGTTTCTATTAGTCCAGATGTCTTGCGAACATCTCACTTTTATTAAGAAGCTCCAGTCTGCTTATTATTATTCTTTCTATCTAGTATGGTGTCTATTGGCTTATGTTTTGGACATCTCCAAATAACCTTCCATTTCCTAAAATAAAATCTCTATCCAAAACACGGGCTTAAAATGTGACTCCCCTAATTGACATCTGCTTTCAAAAGTAAAAGGGTAATCATAAATCTTTCACCCATTAGACTCCCTTCTAAACTCCATACCGAAGTGAAGCAGTAAATATAACAAGGGATGAAGAAATTATCGCTTTTGGTTCATTTTTAAACTTCTGGGAAAAAATTGTACAGAAGGTAATGAGATATGGTTTTCGATGAAATAAGAGAAGTAGTCTAATCAGTCAGATACAATCACTAATCGAGGATGTTGTATGCTAATTCTAAAGACACCGAGATTGCCATCTCATTTAAATTTTTTTCGGCGTCCAAAGAGAAGGACGGTCAGTTCGGTATTGGTTTTGCTGATATTGGCTCCTGAATGGACTGACGCCTACCCTGTACTGGTGACTATGTATCACAGATGTGTTAATAGCTATCACATCTGAAAACCATTGTAAATGCTGATTGTTGTCTTCATGTTTTCCGCAAAAAGAACAAAATAAAATAGTGAAGGCTCAATTGTATTGGTTGGATAATGGATTTTGAAGTTTAAGGAATCATGTCTCTTAGCTAATGTTTCCGGAAGGAAGTTGAGATGCAAAAGGTTTTGCACAGAGACAAAAAGATGTTTGTGCTACTACCATTTTTTTCTTTCATTCTAAATCTTGTGGTTCTCAACTGTTACGCATTCGTGTTATAAAATGGATTTCTTAGTTTAATTGGTTGACATGTTTTTATCTCAGGTTCCAGTTATACAACTGCTTCTTGGACAACTTGGCTTGGTTTCATCAGAACAAATGCTGTCGATTTGGAGATATGTGGTAGTAGGTTCAGTAATTGCAGCCGCTATACTCACACCATCGACTGATCCTCTGACACAAATGCTGTTGGCTGGACCACTTATGGGTCTTTATTTAGGTGGTGCGTCACTGGTTAAGCTTCTTGGCCGATGATTATGTTTTACTGGTTATACAGCAGCAATTTACCCTGATCACAGTATGCTGTTTGCTGGAGGCATGGTGTTAGATGCCTAGTTTTGTATGATCTTGTGTACACTTGGGAATTGCTAGAAAATTAGATGGTTTTCCTGTGCTATTTTGTACTAGGAAGTAGTTTTACTGCTGTTCTTATGCAAGTGTTTTTGGTGCAAATGAGGTTATACTGAACTGTCAAAGAAATGTCAGAGCGTCACGATCTTCTACAAGACGGGTATAAGCAGTCAAGTCTGAGTTCAAACTTCGAAATTTCAGAAGTTGGACTGCACACGTCTCTATTATGGTGAAAGTAGAATCATGTTGTATTTACTCCCAAGCGTTAACTTTATAATTCATTACTGTTATAAACTGATAATTTGGTGTATCACATCATACCAAATGCGTCATCAAACCAGATGAGATATTATGTGACTGCTTAATTTTCGTTTTACGTAAATTCTTTTTAAATAATCACAATGACATGGGAAAGAGAAAAAATAGTAATGTACACCAGCTCATTGGATCACCCATGGAAAGATAAATGAAAAATTTAAGACGACCAACTCGTTAGTGTAGTGAAATAAACATCTAACAGGGTAGATGCATTGGTTCAAATCTATGTAAAAAGAAAAAAGCACGACCCTCAATTTATGTAAAAAGAAAAAAAAAACACTACCCTCAATGTGATTTTTTTTTATAAAAAAAATAAGCTAAGATTCATGACAAAATTTATTGAAGAGCAATACTCTTGAATAAAAGCCAAGGATTAGAGGGTTGTGTATGGCACAATTACCTATAGCCGCAGCGGTACACAATCATAAATTAGAAACAAAACTTTCCACGCTGTAAAAAGTAAAGCAGTTCTCTAATTACTTACAACGAGATTCTCCATTTCTTGCACAATATCACGTGCACCTACACAACCTAGTACAGTCTCCAATTCCCTCAATGAACCCCTCAAACCAGCGCAAGCTTTACCAAAATCTTCTGAAGAACCTTCGAGATTTCGAAGCTCCATCTCCGTTTCATTAGTGATGCTAGATATCTTTCCCAAAGCCATTTTAATAGCCGAAATTTCTTGTGGTGGGTAAAGGCATGCTCCAAGATCATCAACTTCAACTCCAATCGCTTGGGAGAGTCTCAGAAGTTTCTCCAAAGAATCTACAGATATAGCAACATCATTCGAATTTTCTTTCTTAAGCAAGCCAGTGATGGATCGAATTAGTTCTTTAATAACAAGAAGGGCTTCAGACACGATGCAAGTTGTTAACTGCACAATTTTCATCTCTTCAGGAGACAGATCATTGCCTAACTCTTCATCAGAATCATCATCATTGTTGGACTTGTCATCTGTGTTTGCAGGTACAGGTATGGTAGACTCATCTGCTGGCTTAAGTTCCTTCATTTCGCGAAGGGCGTCCTTCATGGAAACTGCGACTTGTGTCATTGATCTTCCAATAGCTGTTACATTAGTGGCAGGAGTCTTCTTAAGGGCAGAACAGGCATCCCAAACTGTACCTACCAGTTGGGGGATCGAGAGTTTTTGAACATTAATCGATGATCCCGCTGCATGTATTAAAAAACAAACTTGTAAAAGTTACACAATTGTCGTCACCAACTCAATTGATAAATACTATTCAAGAGATAGAATATGGGGTGACAATGGATGTGAATACTATTCAAGAGATAGAATATGGGGTGACTATGAATGTCTTACATGTGACCTGAAGAATAGAAGACACCAGACTTTGTGTGAGAGATTAATTTATGTAGGTCATCGCAGTAAATATTTACCTGTATTCTTATCGTTATTGTCAGCGAAGTTACTTTCGTTTAACTTAATGGAAATTCAACAGTAAACCTAGTGGCTAAAGCTTAAAGGGAACTAGATCATAGTTAACCAAAGTGATTGAATAAGATTCCTAGGTTATGAGCTTCGGGATGTACCAATTCATGTAAATGATGCTTCTTAAACTTTTCAATGTATACAGCATAACATGGAGAAATATAACTTTTAGAACACCGATTCAACATTAACATCATAACTATACTACCAATCAAATTAATAGGTCGGTAAGCAATATAGAGAAGCCAGTGTTGGATTTAAATTGATGATAAAGAGACGAACATCCCGTGAACATTAAAGACCCTAGTTCTTTTTTTAATTTTTTGGTTTTTTAGTCTATTGTTCAAGAAAATCAGGATCCACGGCTACTTTCTTTCTTGTCTTCCAGTTTCAAAAATATCCAACACATCATAATTGAATCCATTTTATGGGCACCCAAGAATAAAAGGATGAAATCTCAGCCCAGAAGTTCAGCTCGTTCATCAACTGTTGATATCAAACGCATGTTTGCAATAAACACACGCATGAGGGAGAGAAGAAGCGAAGTACCGTATGTAGAGACTGCCCCCTGAAATAGCATGAAACTACTGTCTACAACTTGTTTAACAGATGTATGAATGCAGGAAGAGAGAGTTGGTCCTGCACCCAATGAACTCCCATGGGAAAGTAAAAGGAACCCTTGGAGTATATTGAAGTATGCAGCCATGTTTTCTTCAAGTGCTTTAACTCCTGGGGAGTCTCCAGCGTAAAGCATTCCAACTAAGAAAAAACAATTATAATAATAAATTATAGGATAGAATCAACCTAATTGGAGTGTACCCAGTTTAGAAACAACAAAATTATTCACCATGGTTGCCATAAAAATCAACCAAATAGAGTTTCTTTGACAGTATCAAGCACATGAAGGTCAAAAGGAAGAAACAAAGGAATTAAAAGAGAGACCCGTGGTGGCTTGTTTGGAGACTCGTTCACTCATTTGAATGACTTCTTTCCAGCTAACTTTTTCGAGAGATGCTGCCGGGGCTCGATCGAATATCTGCACAACACCTCCACAAAACAATTATAATCATAAATTAACATAAAAATAAACAGAACCCAGAAAAATTAATCGTTAAAATCGGATGAAAATTCAAGGGTTTGGATTGAAAACCTGAAAAGTTTCATGGATGGTGTTGAGGTGCTCGCTCAAAGCGCGGTTCAGTTGCTCTCTTGCTTTCTTCATCTTTGCTACACACACCAACACTCGCAACTGTTCAGTGTTTGTTTTTCGTTTATTCAGGCCTTTTTCGCATGTAACAACGCGATGTTTTAGATTTTAATTTTGTTTTTTTTAGTTGGACACGGTTTTCGAATATAATAAGTTTATACAAAAACTTGGGTGAGACGGTCTCACGAATCGTATTTGTGAGACGGATCTCTTATTTGGGTCATCCATGAAAAATTATTACTTTTTATGCAAAGAATATTACTTTTTATTGTGAATATGAGTAGGGTTGACCCATCTAACAGATTAAGATCCGTGAGACGGTCTCACATGAGACCCACTCTAAATTTATTGTGATACAATTTTGCGAATAGTGAGACAAGTAAATTTTAAAATAATATTTTTAACATAAAAAATCATATTTTTCAATGAATAACTCAAATAAAATATTTATGGCACAAGATTGACTCATAAAATTTTTTTACTATAGTTTTTTGTGTTTCGAATATAATTGGCTACGAGTAGTCTGTTCGAAGGTAGGTCAAAACGGCCGGTCTGTTTGGACTCCCCAATTTGTTAATAAAATTAATTTTTTAAATATTTTATTAATTTTTTTGTGAATTTTTATGCACCAATTTATTTTTGTAGTGTGTATTTAGAAAATTTTAAAACTTATATTGATGTGTTTTTAATGTCTTGTATTTTTATTTATTTTTTATAATTAAGTTTTTGTTTACATTGTTCATATTGCTTGAGTGTGTGATTTTTAATTCAAAATATAATCGGAGATGTTGAAATTTTATATTGATCCAAACTAAAACGATGACTTGTTTTTTGTTGTTTTTTTTTTTTATCTCTTTTGTCGACCAAGAAAATTAGAAAAACAAAACAGGTTTGACGAAACAGGATGCGTTTGGTTGTTCTTTCCAAGGTTTAAAAACTATATATTAAATACTAATTAATTTTAAAAATAAATTTACAAGAAGGATTATTTAACTTTAAGTAAAATCTCTACTCTAATAAAATATCCTATCGTTGCGATATATCGTCTTGAAAATCGACTAATTGACGCATACAATTGAATTCCAGGAGCTGCTAGAGGATGCGGATGGCAAAATTTATGTACATACATATAAATCTTGGAGCTTATTATGTTGTTGGGATACCTTGAGCTGTGCTCTTTGCGTTCTTACACATTGGAGGCATAGTCAGTTTCAGTCTCTATGTGTTGTGTTTGCAGGGGTTGATACAGCAAGAAACGTGCATTGTCTATCCTTAACAAAAAATCTTCCATGTTTTGTCTTTTCAAAATACTTTAAATCACAAGTGGCACCAAGATTTCTGCAATCTCTGTGTGTGTGTGCAGTTTGAGTGTGCATAGGCACCAATATATATAGTTTATAACGAAACGTGGAAAGGCGATTTATGAATAATAGGGACTTTGGATGTGGATTATCTGCGGACTTGCTGTTCAAGCTGTGATACTTGTTATTGTAAACCTCTGCACTGATTGGGAACATGTGAGAAATTCCTGACATAATCAAAATATATTTGAATAATTTTAAAGCAAAAATTTATAAATTTCCTAAAGCTTATGAGATATTGTAAGTATAGAAATGAGTATTCTACTCTATTTCATGTTGTCACCAGAAGGTACAGAAGTCCCTTCAAATACTCGACAATTTCTGATCCCCCGAGCTTCGAGCTTCCATATACTCTATCAACAAAAGTGATTGGAACCTGAACAAAAATCAAAGGAACATGATGGAACCAAGTTAAACATGAAAAGCCTTGATATTTAAAGGTTTAGACATTCAACAACTAGAACAGTCTAAGAAACAGTTGATCTTATAGCTTCACGGAAGCTCGAAACCAAAATCATGATTGAATGCAACGTCAGATAACAGTATACTAAAAATGTTCAACACAGAGGGGAAACTCATTCAGGAAGAAGAATCATGTAAGATGCATGTCAAATGCCTAAAACAATCAAGGATGAGTTTTCAAAATCAACAAGTCCAACAATCCAAAATGTCATCCCAGAAAAAAATAGAATGCGTAGAAATGGAATTCACAACATTGACCAACACAAAAGCTGGTGCCTGAATATACCTCAAAATCTTTTATCAAATAATATTACAAGGCCAAACCCCAAGAAATTTTGTACTACAAATCTTGAGGTTTGTACGCTGGTTCAAGGTCAAAAGTGGTTAATTATATGAAATGATGGTGAGATTGTGAAAAGAATTTGAATGAAATATGTAAACGGACATCTTTGAAATTTTTAGCTACAAGAAGGGCTTCTTTGAAGAAACAAGGGGTGGTGGTATAGCCATACTGCCATGCATTGATTGCCCTATGATCATGACATAGAGTCTCGACCAATAAGTTGAAAATACGCTCTTTCAAGTAATTCATAAACTGGCCAATTTGGTGAATTTCCTGTTTGCAGTCGTCGTGATTTCTGAAATGCCAATTGGACTTTTTCCCCTTTTTTATACTTCCATATTTCAACTACTGTTCAACCCAAGTTTGTTTCACGTCTAGCATGAATCTATGGTACTAAAATCAAAGCATATCACCAAATCACGGTAATGTGAAAATGGGAAAAAAAAAGAAGCATCTTGAATTAAATCATTAATACAAACCAGCAAAATGAATAAATAAATTACATGAGATAATTACCTCTTCAATTTGGTAACCCTTTCTTGAAGCCCTAACAATCATCTCCATCTGGAAAACATACCCCTTACTCACAACAGAACTAATAACATCTTCAAGCACAGATTTCTGGTAGAGTCTGCACAAGAAAGGGTAACATCCAGTTTGTTCTTTGCATATGCAAGGAATATGTTGATCGTTATTCAGATATTGTAAGGTACCGGAAAGAGCCAGTTAAGTCTGATCATGTAATGCCTGAGATTTTATCACGGTAATCTGAGATTGATTAAATTATAAATTGATCAGATGATAGACGGACCACTTCGAGGAAGGAATCGGAATGACATAAGTTGAGTGGGGTGTGAGACCCGAAGGTCTCGCGCATATGCGCGCTATCTCGCCGCGCATATGCGCGAGCTGTGCGAGAAGCTTTTTGCGCGGACAGAACTTTGCGTGCACATGCGCGGCTTGAGGGCGCGCATATGCGCGAAGAGGTGCATTGCCATATACCGAGTCCAGAGAATGTGGCGCATATGCGCCAAGAGTTGGCGCGCATATGCACGGGGTGTTCGGTAGCCAAATGTGAATTCCAGGGAATATCGCGCACATGCGCGGATGAAGGGCGCGCATATGCGCGAGCTGACGGGAAGGCACGCGCCGAGACATAATGTCTCGCGCATATGCGCCGAGGCGGGGCGCGCATATGCGCGAGACGTGTTGAGCGAAAATGGAGCCACTTGCCCTTCAACATGCAGGACGTAAGTTTTACTACGTTTTGATATGATTTGAAATTATGCGATTGTCAGAATTGAATAGGATTCCTATATGATGTTCTTGACATATTAGACATCGTCAAATCGAAGTCAGATCGAATAACAGATTGATTATGGAATTGTTAGGAATTTCTGAGTATATTGATTGGAAATCGGACAGATTTGAGTTATAGATTGATTATGAGTTGTATCAGATATGGGTTATGGATTGTAATTGATAGTTGTTGATATTGTATTGACGGGAATATCGGGATTGTGCCGTTATGCCGTTGATTTGAATTCTATTCCGCTTAATCCGATTTAGTGTTGAATTGAGAATGGAATATTGATATTATGATTCTCGATATACCGTTTCAGATTTACAAAGACGATCTTGAGTTCAGAACTGATATTGCCTTAGACCGAGACTACAAACGAAAGGTATAAGTCAATGTGGTACTGGGAGATCGACACAAGTAGGATATACTTGTGTTTCCCTAAATCACATACTATTTGTTATTATTTGCATTGATTTGATTTGATATGCTTGTTCTATTGATGTATAGAGAGCATGTGTTTAGACGAGTGATCTTGTGACAGAAGTACCTGATAGTGGCGGGATCGCCACGGGTACACTGCACGATGTCACAAGATAGTGTATTGGCGATAGTGCCATAGTCTGTGACGGATAGGTCAAGACACTGGATGTTTGGTTATATCGACGTGGATAGAATCGGAGTTTCTTCTATTACTGTTGGTCGATATAGGAATACCATCGTCTGGAAACCGGGATCCCTAGACTAGGATTGAGTCTAGTCTGAGTCGTGGAGTCACGAGTATGATTGATAGTTTGATAGTACTTAAGTTTCAGATGTTGATATATATCTGATATCTGCTTCATGCTTTATATTAATTATATGATTGCATGTTTCGTTGATTTATACTGGGATTTATTCTCACCGGAGTATCCGGCTGTTGTCGTGTTTGTATGTGTGCATGACAACAGGTGGGACAGGTTCATGGTCGAGGAGATGAAGAGAGAGATCGTGATTAGAGTGGAGACCACGGACTTGATTTGAGATAGGGTTGAACACTTGATATTTAGTGATTGAACCTTAGTTTGTAAATGATTGTATATAGTACAGACTTGTACTTTACTTTTATACTGATATGCATAGTAGAGTGATTCCATTACGTTCCGCATTTGATATTATATTTAACAAAAAAAAAAAAAAAAAAATTTAGACCCTGTTTATTATAATTGATTAATTAGTCCCAATGACGATTAAGAACCTGATTAGCGTCCGGGTCCCCACAGATCACCTGGCCAGAGAAAGGTTTGTGCAAGGACATTGGCTCCTCTGCTCGTTATTTTACGCGTTAGATTCCATCCGTGCACCCCTCCATCTTTAACATATCGAGTTCCAGTGACGATGCTTGCACCCGTCTCCATCTGTTTCCTGTTCCAAAAGGTTCCTCAGAAAGTATGCTACCAGGACCGCAGGAATCTATGTATTTGCTTGAATTTGCTTACTTAATGAAGCTTGGAAGGTATTTTGGCTGGTGAAGAGCATCAAAAGAAAACAAATCTCAGTAAGATTATGGACAGTAAAAAATATTTGAAACAAAATTCACTGCTGTAAATCCATTAAGAAATAAAACAGAACAAATGCTGCCCTAAAGCTGAAAAACAAGCAATGACATTTGCCTACTCATCTGAAAAGATCTCGGGCAGATTAACTTTCCTTTGACCTAAACAATGTATTCTTCTTCCTTTTAGGTTTAGACTTACATTATCAGAAAATATATTGAGGCTCTGAATCTGGAATCTTAAGGTATGAATATCTTCCAAACGTATTTTTCTTCTCATGTCGAACAGCAGAACGTGTCAATAAAATATGTTATCACTTTGCGTTGTGGAAAGTATAGGTTTATGGATGCCAAATCCTACTATATCATAAGGTCAAATGATATAAAAAATCCTATAATATTCTTTTTACAACCATTACTATTTAATAAGGGTAAACTTACATGGTGAGATAAATCAGCATCCATTATCACTACAAAATTTCCAGAGGCATACTTCATCCCATGCACATAAGCAGTCCCTGAAATGAAGGGAGACGACAACTTCCAGAGGCATACTTCATGAACATTCTAAATATAGAAGAAGCCAAAACATACCCAAGCCAAGCTTCCTAGGTCTAGGTCTCAATAACTGCATTACCAGAGCTCAATGAGTGTGATATAAAGCTATTAATGACTAAAATAATGAGAAATCATTAAATGCAAAAACGGTGACCTGATTTCTCAAAACTTACAATGCGATCTTCCCCATACACTTGTTGCAACTGTTTGATAATCTCCTGAGTTCCATCCGGACTCCCATCATCCACTATGATTATTTCAAAATTAACATTCCTGGTTGGGAAGCACAAAAGAGTCACAACACTGACAAAGTCTAAAGGAAGAATTCATAATTTTCTGAATATGAAATGAGAACTTCTAAGTAGATCAGGAACCTATAGTTCTTCTATTTCATGCAGAAGGGGCCCCATTAAATGAGCAAGGTCATAGAAAGAATAGACTGATAAATTTCAAGATCACAATTGCAAATTCTATTGATAAAAACCAGTTAGATATTATAGCTTCCAGATCAATGTCAAGTAACCATGAAAAACAAATAAAGTGATAAACAACTGGCTATCATCACATATAATGCATCTACATAACACTAGAATAAGCTCCCATTTTATTGAATAATGTATATATTAATCTCAAATTTTAGTTCATACTATTTTAAGATTGAAATAATTTTATTTTATAATGATGTGTTAAAATGAAATATATAATTATAATTTTTATTTTGTTATGAGTTGAATATAAATTAATAGATTTAACTTGATCGGACCCATCGAGTTTCAGGTCCGGGCGAGACGGGTCTAAAGTGAGGCGGGTCTCGTATTTGGCCAAACCCACCACAGACCCGTCCCGTTACCATCCATAGATATAACCACAAACAATTAACCCAATTTGATAAACAGAAGATAAACAGAAAACAAGAGAAATGGATCAATCGAACAGTAGCAGTAACAAGGAAAATTGTAAAAATGGAAATTATGAAATAATATGAATGTAAACAGTACGATATTTCCACTACATTCTAATCCACTCTTACTCAAGAAGAATGAGCACAATCCTCTTGCCCTAGCTAAGCTAGTATAACAACACAATATGCATGAATGACCTATCCTTAACAACCCCTCTCTATTTATTCCTTCTCCTCATTCTAGGCTCTTCCATTTTTTTGAGATACGGGCTTGGCCTCCTTTTGGGCTTCTGTCTCTCTTCCGGGCTTGGGTTTAACAACATTTCTTCCCCTAACAATACCACTTGGTTCTTATCATCTTTACAATATTCTATGAATTTTTAAATCATGTCTTGGCAACGAAATAGACTTGATGAAGAGCCACACGGTTATTGGTAACTAACTCAAAGATTTCACTCTTCATTTCTCAGAGTTTATATTACCTGGATTAAATTTCCATTTGCTAATTGAACACTGCCAACAAAATTACATATTAGCTCTTCAGAATAAATTTTTTTTGCTCCAACAAAAGTCTACACTCGTTGGTAACTATAATAGATACCCCAAAACTTCAAGAAAAAGAATACAGAGAGAATCCATTTGAAACCATAAGAATAGAAAAGAGGAAAAAAAACGAACAAAGGAAAATATTAAAAAACTTGATAAAATTATGGGCTCAATGTAAATATGTAATACTTTAACATCACGTAAAGGGTACCTCTTACAACTTATGTCCTTAAAAACTGGCATTCATTGATTGTGAGGTGCTTTTAAACAATCAATATGTGCAATTTCCATTGTATTGCTTATAAAATGAAAAGAAACACGACAGAATATCTCTGAACATGCACAAAGCAACACGATTATGTTGAATATCACTTTGTGATTACTAATTAGTTGAGTTATCAACTTTCAGTAGGCACTGCAGTTCCAGAAAATATTAAAAGGAGACCATTGGAGCATCATTTAAACGTGTATACGTACACCTTGTTGACAACAGAACTAATATGCAATTATGCACCATGTAAGGAGCTTTTTTGTATTCATTTCCTGCGCTTGGATGCTTGAATATCAGATGTCTATAATATCGACAAAATTAGAGGAAACCTACAACCATCTATATGAAAAGGGAGCACAAAATTGGAACCAAACACTGATAACGAGTTCAGCTAAAACATCCTTGATGCAAAAGTCTCCACGAATATCCAAAAATTAGACCTTTCAAATGCCAATCAGGCATATCGGTATCAATTGTAATGACATTTACGTTTTCCTAAGTATTAATTATCACCGATATTAAAAACGAAAACTCAAGTGAAACACTCCTAAAGACGATCAACAAGAAATCAACAAAAAAAATCCGAAATACTAACACTTTAGAAACCTTCCAATTGCGATCAAATTGAAAAAATCCACGCGAAACGAGATCTTTTGTTTTGCATATTTTTTAAAAAACAAAAAAATTCATCAAGCAGAGAAAATAAAAGAATTCGAAAGAAAGTACTCACGGCAGATGCTTGAAGATGAGGTAAACAACGAGAGCGATGTTGAGGCGTTCATTGTAGGTCGGGACAATTATACTGTACTTGTTCTTCTCCATATCCTCCATTTTCACCACCTAATTTCTGATCAATCCCATAAATGTTTTTTCCTTTATTTTTTTAAATATAATGAATAAGAACAATAGACAATGCAAATTTATTTTTGGCAAAAAATTGTTAATGGAGAATTAATATATCAATTAAATATTATTTATTTATTCATTGTGAATTTAGGATGTTGAAATATTTGAGAGCACAGAAATAGCATTGCCACATTTGTTTGCAAGAAATCCACACATCAATTTCTGTCCAGAAAAGTGTAGAAAAAATCCATTACCTTTCCTCTTGAATTGGCTCTCACGCGCAAGGAACACGCCATTGAAGTGATGACGTCATTCTCCTGCAGCGCCTCCATTTCCGCAGCTTCGTCACAACTGGGCAGGACCCTTTTTCCCTTTTCCAGTGCGTCGCATTTTCCGAGGCTGTTTCGCTCTCGGTTTGTACTCGCTCGGGCTCTTGTTTTTTTTTTTTGATTGGTTTTAGTTTTTTTGGCGGAGTTGGATATGTTCTGAATGAAAAGCGTGGTTGAGTAGCAGTGGAATTAATGATAATGCTTTGATCTTTTGTGGCTTTGATTTGGAATTTAAAGGGGAAAACGAGAAAAAAGAGCAAATCACTTTTATGTTTCTCTCTCTCTTTTTTCGGCCTTGGAATTTTAAGTGATACATTGCTGCTAGTGGTGATCAATCACTAACTTTTTCTTGGCCGATTACTTCTTCATCGCCGAGCTGGTTACTGAGGTACTTTTACGGTGGGACGGTGACATGCATTCGGCATAAATCAAATGGAAAATTTATGCTATCTCGTGTGCGAGTGTTGGAAAAATGTGGTTTTCCAAATGACATTAAGCTATAGATTTAGGGATGCACGTTGTTAATACGGAAAACTCTATTTATTGGGCCTTGGTGGATCTCCAGGGCACGATGTTTATGGCTTCTAATCTCTCTATGAGGCTCATAGACTCTTGTGGTACGTCACAGCATCCACAACAATGTGAAGCACGACCATTGAAGCCATTTATGCCACATGATGTTTCGTATAGCACAACTCGATATGGATATCACTCCTAGCGATGGCTTTTTAACCCTTTTGTGAGGCTTCATAGCTCCTACCGCTCCCCTACGATAACCTAAATTTGGTTCTGAACAAAAACTGCAAATCTCATGTTTTCTTGTGTTATCCCCCTATGTCTGTTAGACACACTATGATTGTTGTTCTCGTTGTGGATTCTTTTACTCTTTTAAAAACTATGAGTGATCTAGTTGACTGAGTATCACATAGACAACATGCGTAAGTACTAGTAAATTGTTGAAAATTGAAGTGCAATAGGACGGCTAGCTGTGGGTTGTAAACTGATTATTGCAATCATGATAGCTGCTCTTGACTTGTTTTACAAACTGCTTTTGACATGTTTGACATTATGGTGATAATGGTGATGACTTAATGTTTTTTCTTTATAGTATCCCTTTCAGGGTTGGTGTCAAATGCAGCTATGCAGAATCTAGTAGCATCAAGGATGCTACTGCTGGTACAATTGATGTCTTGGCTGATATTGAGACCGAGAAAGTATGACCTTTCTTATTGCAAATTAAAACCTTAAGTTCTGCTAATTATCTAAAGTAGCTGTAATTACCCATTTTATTACCAGATTGTAGTATTAGGAGGTAGCGGCTTCGTGGGTACAGCAATATGTAGGGCTGCAATATCAAAAGGGATAGAAGTCATTAGTGTTAGCAGGTACAAGGATGTCTCTTTTTGAAGCTAATTGCCGATTTCTCACTTTTATGAAAAGTAAAGTCCTAAGCTGCAGTTTTGTGCCAAATTATTCTCTAAAAAATCTGGGTTTCCCAACATGATTGATTACATTATACTGCTGTATTCATCCTTCTCCGTGACTTTATTCTGTTTTCAAATTGCACCTCAATTGTTAACAGGTCAGGGCGTCCTTCGTACTCAGGCTCGTGGGTTGATCAAGTTAGTTGGGTGACAGGCAGGTGCTTTTTTGCTTTGTACGATGTGCAGACTTTGCATATATATTTGCTATATGAAACAATGTAATATTTATTTGCGGGTACTTTTGGAATTTAGAAGAGTCTTAGTTGGGTGACAGGCAGGCAAATCAACCGAAGATTGATTTCATCTCTTTTCATATTTTCATCCTCGAACTAGCATTAAGTAACAGTTTTAGAATCTTCTGTGTCAAACACCCTCCAATTTTCTTTTTATTGAAAAGGGAAAAAAAGTTGGAATATATGGCTGCGACAAATTTTCAGCGCTGTCTAAACCCATTGATCACAAACAAACCTCATTAAACCTGCTTAAGAATTGAATTGGTGTCTCAATCAAGCAGGGGATGTTTTCTATGTAAATTGGGATGAAGTGCTGGCTGGGGCTACTGCAGTTGTTTCTACACTTGGAGGTTTTGGCAGTGAGGAACAAATGCAAAGGATCAACGGCGAGGCTAATATCTTGGCTGTAAATGCTGCTAAAAAAATTGGTGAGAAATTATTCATTTATCTTGTTGTGATATTCCAAGCTAGATAAGTTTTTTGATCTGGTTCCAATTCGATATTATGAAGTCATGGACTGTTTTTTGGATGATTCTTGAGAAGCAATGAGCTTGTTTTCCTGTACGTGTTATTTGCTAAATGTTTTGCTTGTCATATCTAGCTGTATCTAATCTATTCAAATGTGCTCAATATTGTATATACTTGCACATCATCTTTAATATCATGCATGACAGTTTGCGTAGTCCCGATGATCTAATTATTAAAGGTTGGATTATATAGCAATCAATTTTTGTCCTCCTAAGACCTTTTTGCTAGTGCATGTCCTTATCTCAATGTTTTAAATCAGAGGGCTATTGAAATAAATTTATTCTAAGAAGAGTATCTGCACTAGCTGACCTTTGAAATCCATTCTGGTTTTCTTTGCATTTTCTACCATAAGTTATGATTAAGTGCTAGATAGTCTGTCCATGATCTCTATTCATCGTGATAAAAACTGCGTGTTTTTAAGTAAATTCTTGAGAAATTATTCCTGTACATTTTCATTGCAAGTTCAAATTTAAAAATTGTTGGAGCGACGGAATTTTAGTATTAAAACCACCCAAGTAAAGCTCAGCTCTGTGTATCATGTAAATCAGGAATCTTTTCATTTTACTCTACCACTCCACCCCTTTTATATGAACGAGGATCAATAGTTTATTTTCATTCCCGCGCAGGTATCCCTAAGTTCATACTGATATCGGTTCATGATTATAATCTACCATCATTTCTACTTAAATCCGGTTACTTCACTGGAAAGAGGAAAGCAGAATCTGAGGTTCTTTCCAAATATCCATCGTCAGGTAAATTCTGAGGCACTTGCATTTTTATCAATTTTGCACAAACCCAAAACCCACCATTATCCTCTGTGCGTACAAAAACTGTGAGTGTATGCCGGTGGAAATTAAAGCCAAAATAAGACAAGTTTACCACAATATACTGAACAATGTTTGGCCTTTGATTTTTTGGCATTCTTTTCTTGATGTTGCACTTATTCTTTGTTATCTATGGTCAAATATTTTATTGTTTAATTTCTGCAGGTGTTGTCTTCAGACCGGGGTTTATATATGGGAAGAGAATGGTTGATGGATATGAGATTCCCCTGGACTTGATAGGCGAGCCGCTTGATAAATTTCTATCGGCTATTGAAAACTTCACCAAACCTTTGAACTCTTTACCTGCGTCAGATCTCCTTTTGACACCTCCTGTCAGCGTAGACGATATTGCCTTTGCTGTGGTAAGTGCAATCAGAGACGACAATTTCTTTGGCGTTTTCACGATAGAGCAAATCAAGGAAGCAGCAGCAGGAGCCAAGGTTTGAAATTTGCTAGCTGTTCGGAAGGCCATATGCGCTTCTCTAGTTGGACTTCATGCAATTAAGGTTTATACACATCTGACACTTTCAACTGAGTTACACTTGTAATAGCGCAAGTTACAATTTTAAACCGAGTCATTCACGCTGGTCCCCAAGTATGGTTGAGACTGATGAAAACATAGAACACAATAGGTTGCTAGTTTAACTCAGGCACCAAGGAGAACACAATCGTCTGCTAGAATTCAGAGGTAGCAAGATAGAAATTCCAAGATACACACATCAATAAGCGTGTAACGGAGTCTATTCGATCACACTCATCCCATGGCAGATCGATAGGACTACATACACAACTGGAAAATTAACTTGGACAAAGGATTCATTATGAACGATCTAGATAATTGACATCCTCTCCACTTAGCCATGAATGGAGGAAAGGTTGCTAAGTTAAACGGGCACTTGTAAAATAGTTCAAAATTATAAAAACTATTCTTCACTTTGTCCAACAAGATTAGAGGCAGATGTCAAAAATCTTTTCTATGGAAATTCTACAATCCATGAAACATCATTCCCAGCTCCGCTACTCACATATCAATTGGAAGAAAATAGTTATTCGTTTTAATTTAAATTAGTGGTATTTCATAATTTCCTTCTGTAAACAATGAATTACTCCAACTCAGCTTCTAAAGAGAGAATATGCAGAGAATCAAGGCAATTCAATTCTTAGCTAAGGTAATGCCGGAACCATGTTCAAAGCCTTAACAATAAAGGCATATGTAAATGCATCTTCTTGGAGCCTCTCAAATCTGCATCACAAAAATAAATCAAAATTTCATTTTTTAAAAAAATGAATACATGATTTTTAACAAATTCTCTTAACAATGTATGCATTAATTATTTCCTTCATTTATTCCCATCAAGAGGTGAATCGTAAATCTAAAAATTCCACATATTGGTAACACTGATTCAGCTCTTATATTCAGGGGTTGTATAACTGAGGGATTTGATTCTAGTTTCCAACAATACCCACATTTTTAGATCAAAAGTTTATCCAAACCACAAACTTTAACATAACTGAATGGTTACACAAAAATAAGACCAAGAAATGAGGATATTAAAAATAAGGTTAGAGTAACAGCAGTCAATGTTAAATTAGGGATGGACGCCTAAAACGGATTCGAATACATCCACCATTAGAGGTACCTTTAAGGGATGTGGGAGGGGAGACATAACTAATTCACCCAAGGAAAAAAGAAATAGCTGTCAAACTTAACATCTCATGAAGTTATTATATGTTACTTGAATCAGTCAGGGATAATGAGACTTTAATTTCGAAGGAATGGAGATGATAATCATGTAACCTATCTCAATTAGTTTGTGGCTAAGGCCTGTATGATGGTGAATGTTACTTTCATTCAAGCACATGTAAAAAATCGGCCAAACAACGTTATTTCCGGAGTCAAAGATCTCAGCCTGAAATCTATACGACACTTAAGTAGCAGCAAATCATATAGTTTTCATTTCAAAAGTAGAATTCCAAGTCTTGAAATGCAAAATAATTCACTACCTCAAAATTATAAACTATCTGAGGTCCCACAACAATTAACTTGAATCTTCTTCAGGAGTTGGTACTTTGCGCTAAACACAATATGTATATTTGCAGTAAGCTGTAAGCTTATGACAATGATGGGCAGTGCTAGAAATCCAAACAAGTTGCCATGGACACTCAATTGCAAAATTTACTTTGACTACTACTTAAGATGTGAATAAATGTTCGTTTCACACACTCTTGGAATGCTCAGATTCTGATTTAAGGATTCAAAAAAGTCTAATGACTCAGATGAACAGCTGACGTTGGAACAAAACTCATATTCACGCACCAACAAAATGAAAGATAAAAAAGTTTATCACCTTCCGGACTTTGAAAAATGCCCTGCACCAAGTTCACATTTAAACAGCAGAACATTTTCATCAGTTTTCATCTCTCTCAACTTAGCAACAAATTTAGCTGGCTCAGAGTACATAACCCTCGGATCTGTCATGAAAAAAAGCTCAGACATTACCTCGAAAGATCAAGAATCTTTGTTTGATAGGCTAAACAATCCATCATCCACATCTTCATTGTATAAGTGAATTAGAAAGCATGAACAACATACAGAACATAACAAATCAAGCAAGCCATGACAGACAATAAATTGTGTAGGTTGGATATAGCTAGAATGACATTAGCTAAATAAATATTATGGTCATGAAATCATCCACATAAATGTATTCTAACAGAAAACCATAAGAGATGCAAAAGTTACGAGAGTGATTAAAATAAAAACATTTGAACCCCTCTACCTGCTTTTAGCCTATCATGGAAGCTAAAATAAGTAATCGATTCCATTCCCATGACAGATATATGAAGGTAAGCATTTTCTTAACTTACCATTTAGTCCAGCAGTTACAAGAATAGACGGATAATTTTGTGCTTTGACCTGTAAAAGTAAACTCACCAATTAGCCTACAAGCATCTTTGACGAACTAAAGATAAATCATATGAACTCTATTCCTTTATCAACAAGGAGACATAAAACCAGAATGATACGATACTCACGTTGTCAACTGGGGAATAAGACTTCATATAGAAGTAAAACTCTTCTTTGCGAGGATCACCCCATTCCTGAGGTAACAAAAGAAACAAGCAAGAGCAAACACGCTTTATTTGCAGTGCATAGCCGTACTTGTTGAACCATAATATCTTGCTAGATTCTAGAATGTTCTAAACTTCTAATATTCTAGTAGCATGTTGTAGATGAACTTACAACTTTGCCTAAATAAATTATAAATTAAGAATAATAATGCATAAATAATTATTACTGTTTGAAGATAGAGAAGAGAATGCTTAGACGAGAATTATAAGCCATAGTCCAAAACATGGCTTGCTTGCCCAAATGAAATGTAAATTCAATCAATTCATACTCCAAAAAAGTTCATGAATTATCACAATGAAAATGTATTTTTCAGGAAATATTTCCTCCACTACGTACATTCTTATACATCTAACGAAGTTTAGACTTTAGACTAACTTTACAATTGATTAAGCTACTCAAATGAAAACATGTGGTGTCAAGAGCTTATTGATCTTCATCCTCTAGACAAAAACTGGCTAAACCAAGCATAATGCTTTCCACTCAACAGTTTTCAACAGTGAAACTACAAATATTACCCAGTCAGAATGAAGGTTTTTCACGTAGCATATGTGCGGTCAGATGAAGGCATTTCCAAAAGTGAAATTACGAGTATGAAACAATATTAAAAGAAAAAATAATAAAAGAATATTTTCAACTAATAATGGGTACCCGGGGTCAATCCAGGTCACCGGAGTATGGGAAAACACCACCTTATTATAAACCAAATCAGGTTAATACTAAAAAATCGGCATAGTTGACTACCAGAATTAACAAGGATGGGCTTATTTTCTCTTATCACCCTAAATACAAAATCTGCAGACACAAGTGAGTCTAGAAAAACAGTCATACAAACACAAGTGAGATGTAAAAACAAGGGGGTAAAATGTAACGGGGGGCATTGTGAGGTATTCAATTAAATACTTTCTTAGAGCTTTTTGAGAGGGGCGTGTAGAAAAAATATTTTGTTTTCTTCTTTACTTGTGGGTTTAATTCTTCGTGAGATTAACCTCAGACAACTTGTTGAGGGACAAACGAAGGATGAAACAAGGATTAATGATTCATAAACATGTATTTGGATGAAATTTCCAGATAAGGATTATAATTCCAACAATTCAATTTTTTAGATGAACTAAAGAATCATTAAGGGACAACATTACTCAAAATATACTCAAGAATTTGAAACCACGAAAAGTAAACTGACCTCCCACTCAGAAGTTGTAAGGGGAATAGTTGGATCAAGCATTGTGGTCAAAGCATCAACAAAAGGCACTCCAGCAACAGCAGCCTTAAACAGGTCAGGTCTCATGTTAAGAACAGCACCAACTAGCAAACCCCCGGCACTTCTTCCCTCAATGCAAATCTTTTCCACAGAAGAATACTTCTTTGCTATCAAATATTCAGCACAAGCAATAAAATCTGTGAAGGTATTTTTTTTCTTGAGCAGTTTACCATTTTCATACCATGGTCTGCCCATTTCACCACCTCCACGGACGTGGGCTACAGCAAAAATGAAACCCCTGTCTAACAAAGACAGCCTTGATGCCTTGAAATATGGATCGATACATACCTATTCAAACTAGTAGCCGTAAGAAGAAAACCACGAAAAAAATGCAACTAGAGGTTTTCATGAATAAGCAAAAGTCGTTGCTCACTGGAATAACTTGAACTTTTTACAGTTTATCCATAGATGGAAATCACAAAGCAATAAAATACACATGAGTAATTTGATATTGCAAAAGAAACTATGTCATGCAGCGATTTATTTCATTTCACATAAAACATTTATCAATAAAATGAGAGATTACCTCATACGAACCATAACCATAAAGAAGTAATGGATCTGAGCCGTCAAACTTAACTAGATCCTTCCGATAAACCATAGATATGGGTATTTGAGTGCCATCTAGAGCAGTGGCCCACTGTCTTTCAGTTATGTAATTTGCAGAATCAAATCCTCCTAAGACCTGAATCAAAACACATTTACTTACAACATTCATGATTTATCTTTTTAGCTTCAAGAGTATTTATTAAAAGCTCAAAACTAATATCATAGAGCAAAAAAATGAAAACAAAAATTAGCTGAAACCAAGAAATGAATGCAAAGTATTGGTGATGTACATACTAATATACTACATAGATCCATCAATTATCCATGAAATAATAAAAGAAGATATAACCTTTACTCTGAAAGAATATAAAAACCTCAGCTATTTTTTCTTCACTATTTTCGTAGCCTTAGCTTATGAACCTAGTGGACGTCAAATAATGCCATTGTGTCTCAAGCTAATGATGCCCCGTATTAAGTTAGAGAAAGTCAAATGATCCAGAATAGATTTCATAATGCTCACATTCATGAAATCCTGGAACAGAATGTCATACACATAATTCAACAGTAAGAGTTAAAATAGACAAAGCATAGACTTAGCAGTAGCAACAGAAAATCGGATTGTACGTGAAAAATTAAATAATATTAAATAAGAGATCTTCTATTACAGCCAAAACAAAAACTTGAATTGAAAAAGCACTTAATCGAACAGCTTATTAGAGCATTGTAATATCCAGCTGCTGCGGACTAGCATTTATAATAGCAGGCAAGAGAAATTTCCAAGTAAAGGTGTACTTGGCTGAACTAGCTGAACATACAGAATTTAAGATGCCAAGTAGTGTGGAATAGCTGCATATTGGGTAATGGAGTGTTGAGGGTGAGCTATGGCCAAAGATCATCTAGGCCCCCAACAGACAAAGTCTACATGAGGAGGGCCCATAATGAAGTTTAAACAGCAGTTACACCAACACACACATCAGCAAGTTTCTATCTATTTCTATCTGGAATTGTTAAGGTGAAATATGGTGAAAATATTTCTCTCTTCTTTGCTAAGGGATTCAATTCCTTTGTTGTGAGATTAACCTTGGGTACTTGTTCCTTACATTTCCAGCATGAATATACAACAACAATCAAAGCCTTTATACCACTAAAGGGGTTCGGCTCTATGCAGCCTTATGTGTCATTGTGCTATATCCAATACTACGTCCCCATATATATTTAAATGAATTTTATCCCACTTTAGTGTTGCTAACCAAGGCTTCTCAGTCTCCCTCTTTCTCTGTTAATGTGCATATTTGTCATGATTTAACATTTCTGAACTGGGGCATTTATTGTTTGCCTAAACATACTTTCATGCCATCTTAATCATGTCTCTTGAAGTTTTTCCTAAATAGGCGCAACCCTAACTTTCTCTCGGATATTCTTATTCTTATCTTGACCATCTTTTTATGTTTGCACATCCAACTTAACATCCTCATATTTGTGACTTTCATTTCCAGCATTGATATAAAATACAAAAAATAAACTTACCTTCATTATCCTGTTTCACTCACTGTATTGTGCTAACTTCTTTTTTTAAAAAAAATAAATAAATTTCAGGCTGTTGTTCTAGGGAACACAAGAGAGTGAGACTTTCTAAAGTCAATTGAGTAGACAGCCGATTGTAACTGGGCTACTACGTGGCCAGGTACATGACAACAAAGTACAATATCAACTGAATTCCCGGCAGGCTTCTCAGGTCAGATACACCAAGCACTTTAGATATCTCTTGACTTCAAAATCCTAACTTTCTAGTTTCTACTATGTAGAAAACCAATGGCCAAAACTTTTCCTTTGTGTCATATTGTTATGAAGATAAAAACCTAAAAGAATAGCATCATATTTTGTTGTTTGGAAAAATAAATGAAAGTGAAATTCAAATAAATGAAAAGGTGAAATAAATTTTGTGGATGGAAGTGCAACAAGAAGCCAAAAATTATACAAGTCAAAAGAAACTTAGAGTCAATTTTTGTAACAGTCATGTGACTTACCACTTCTATCTTCTTGAGAACCGAAATGAGAGAATTCATATCATACTCATAAACAGAAGGAGGTGTTCTCATTGAGCTATAATGAAACCTTAAAATACTGGAAGAAAATTGAGACTCCGAGGGATCCAATGAGTATATAGGATCAACATAATCCACTGTCTGACCACCTTGAAGTCTATCGAGTGACTCTCCGACAGCTGGAAGGCGATAAATAATTATCTTGGGCAAACCATCTTCACGCTCATAAACCACAAGATGATTGCTAAAGAGTTGCATATCTTGAATGTTTACACTGGTCAAAGCATAAAAATTGTTAAATAAGCTTATCAGAAGAAGGAAAAGAATTGAACAGCACTGGCATGGAAGTAATTCATAATCCACTCAATAAACATGAAAACAGAATGGATAAAACTTAACGCATTCATTTGATCAAAATTCCCAGGAAAAAATCAAAACTATTGCTAGACATGAGCTTAGTATTAAAGGAATTTCCGTTGTCTTGTGTATTGAACTGACCTTCTTAACTAGATTTTACATTTTAGTGCTGTACAGGGTCCAAATTTCAACTAGAGGGCCATGTTGCACCACCCAATCAGCAAGCAATTATTTCAATATTTACTTTTGTTACGAAAACCTAGAAATTAACGAATTTCAAGGGTATGATTCAGTTGTGACTATCTGTGTTATTACCTTGAACGGTGAGGAAGAATGACAGTAGTATCCGATGTATTATCCAGTGGGCAAACAAGTAACTCCGAATTATAACATTTTTCACTTCTCCTCTTAATGAAGAAATGATTCCCACGATGACTCACAGATGTCTCTACGCCATCCAGACGCTGTGTCAAATTGATTAGCCCATTTTCAGGCTTTGAAATGTCAAGGTAAAAGACGAATCTTGTCATTTTGCTTTCAGATGCAACAAACAGAAATTTTTTGCTCTCAGAAGCAGCAAGATCTAGAGAAAATCTTTCATCCTTTTCATGATAAAGGCAAGAATTTGAAGATTGTTCTGTCCCTAAGTTATGTAACCATACCTGCCAAAATTAATATACCATGATTAGATGTCAATTAAAAACAAACAGATGAATGTGTTACTTTAGTTTTAGGTAAAGCACTAAGCAGTCAAGAACAATTTCTATGTCTTGCATTAAGGAAGCGAGGCTCCTTTGCCATCCTCATGTTTTGTAAGGCTAAACACATAGTGATTCGTGATTACAAGCAAGGCAATCCCATTTTTTAATTTCTGGCCTTCCTTTTTTTCCAGTTTTTGCTTCTCATTTAAATCTTGGGATCCCCAATTCCGTCACTAGGCTAAAAGGCTACTTTATAGAAGAGTGGGTACATTAGGTGGAAGATTCTCTGCAGAATAGAAACTCATTTGGATTCTGGAATAGCTTCTCCCTTTTAGGAGGCTCGACAAACCCAAATAAGACCTATCATGAATCTGAGCCAGAAAAAATAGATAGGCTAGGCTAAAAACATCTCCATGTCTTCTAAAACTTTTTCATTTTGTAAACATGTAGTCAGGAAACAATCAATACCAAATCACCATGGTCTGATTCCCCATAAACACATGAAATAGGAGCATAATCTACCAAAAAAGCATATTATTTTATTCTTGAACAATAAGCTAGTAGACTCTTTAGGATTGAGATATTGTTCTAGGGTAAAATGGAGATAGCGCCAATGCATTTCATGGTCACAAGACTCACAACTCAATTGGCAGATAAATGACCTGAACAAACTGGAGAGATTTCAATCATTTCCAAACGCAGAAAAACAGAAAGTTTCGGTGAATGTTTAAGGAAAAGCTGATGCAAGAACAGCATAAACCAACTCAGACCACATGCAATAAGAACAATAGAGAAACTTTTATGCTAATAGCGGAGTAAGTTTGTTGGCATCATTTAGGGTGCAGAGTAACATAATTCACCAATAATTCCACATGACAAAACCTGCCTTTAAATGCTTACCTTGTCAGGTCGGAGGATCTCATCCATAGTAATATAAAGTAAAGCATCGTCACCAGCCCATTCAATTTGTGATGTAACTCCAACTAAAGGCTTCCCAACAGGTGTTTGAGACTCTGTATCAATGATATTAATAGAATAAATTTCATCTCCTTTTGTGTCTTCTGCATAAGCTACCAATTTATTGTTCGGGCTAACCTGAAGAGAATGTTTCCAAAAAAATCGAGAAAAAATGGAAAACTGTCAGAAGAAAAACTGCAACCGAGGACAAAGCTGAAAATCGATGAAAAGAAGGGATCGAAAATACAAGTAGGTCTTGCCTTGAAAGCATCAACGACATAAAATCCATGCTCTTGAGCCTTGACATTTTCATCAAGAATGACATGCTCTGGAGGTGCATCTGGTCCAGTTGGCATAGTATCATGAACAGAAGCAGGTCTACCAATATCAGCAACCGGGCGGCGGCAGTGTTGCACATATTCTTTACCCTCCAAAGTCCTTTTGTAATAATAGTAAGCTCCCCTTCGCAAAGGAGCAGATATGTCGTCTTCTTTTACCCGACCTCTTATCTCACGGTATATTTGATCTTCTAATTGTTTGGTTCCTGAGCAATAAGAAATCAAATAGATATAAACCCACCCAGAAATTCACAGACCAACACAGAAACAAGTTAATGGAACTGAATTCATCCCAACTATATATATA
>NC_133312.1:22940485-22987001 GCF_012295235.1 Primulina huaijiensis
TATATATACAGCTTTCGTATTGTTAATCATCGGCCGAGGATTAAGGATAATAAAAAAAAAACTCTGTCTAAACAGACAGACACACTTGAATAATCAGCCTATCGCTCCAAAGCAGAGTGAGAATTACAAAAAGAAATAAATTTTTTTTAAAAAAAAAATCCAGAGATCATAAGAACGAATCGAAAGTGTTTGTTCAGACAACATAAGCAATGAATAACACGAACCAGACATGACATGATCGAAATAAGCGTTTTCCCGTTTGAGATGAGCAAGAACCTCTGCGTCGGAGCGAGAGTCGTCGCGAAGCCAGTAGTAATTGTCGACTCTGAGGTCCCCAAACATCTCCATCTCATGCTTCACTTTCTTCGCCGATGGAGGTCCCATTGTCGACGAAGATAACACACTGGAAGTTCTTCTGTGAGGTGGAGAAAATGAGGAGGATTGAAAGTGGCAGCGATGGAGTCAAGTGCACTTGGTCATCAGTGAGTTTCATACCTAAATAAGTAAATAGATTTTTATTTATTTATTTATTTATTATTGTTAGTTTTTTTTTTTAATGGGAATAAAATAAGTAAAACAATATATAATATAAAATAGAAAAAAAAATATTAATGATGTTGCTGATATCCGAGATGGTAGCTGGAAGATCGGATCTTTACTTGGATAGCTTGGTTCGGAGCTTCGAAATTATTATGATATATCTTATCTTTTTATGATGATGAAATCTATTATTGTTATGTTTTAATTTGTACTTAGTAAATTTTTTGGACTAACGTAATAGCTTGAAAACTATGATAATCATGTAAATCGTGTTGAACATATCTTATGTGACAGTTTCGTCCGATTAAATATTTGTAATGTACCTACAATTTTGATTCATAACAAATCACAATTACATAAAATGTTCAAAGTTCAAACTATCTTATGATGAATGGTAAAAAATATTATTAAAATCAGTTAATGTATTTAATGATCATGATAAATTGATTTAAAAAAATATTAAATATGAAAACTAGATTATTTAAGTGAAATAATGAAAAAAAATAAAAAAAAATGATTAAAAATTATAAAAAAAAGGGTCCCACACTTATCAAGACATGCCACGTGGAGGTCCTCAGCAGCTCGAGTTCGCACCTCAGCAATTCCATATTCAACAACCACCGTCCACGGCGGCGCTTTCTAGTCTCCTCCACGACCAACTCCACCACATTCCATTACAACTCCAAAATGTCCGCTATTGTTCATTTCCCCAATCTCACTTCATCTCTCTGTTTCCATGCACCTCAGCGCACCCAATTCTTCATCCGCCCACCACCGATGACCCTCTCCAAACTCTCGCCACTCCGCCACCTTTCCCACCATCTCCGCCGCAGATTCGGAGTATCCGCCGCCGCTGTTAAACAAGACACCACTCTGTGGACACCTGCGCCGCTTGTGAAAATCTCCCCCGCCGCCGAATCGCTCTTCCATATAACAATTGACGTCTCTGATTCCCCCGAACTGGCCTCGTCTTACACCAAGGCTGGCCAGTATTTACAGCTCCGTCTGCAGGATCCTGACTCGAAACCTTCGTTTCTCGCCATTGCGTCGCCGCCATCCGTTTCTTGGTCGAAAGGTGTGTTCGAATTTCTTGTGAAATCGGTAGCCGGGTCCACAGCGGAACTGCTTTGCGGGCTACAGAAAGGTGATGTCGTGGAATTGAGTTCGGCCATGGGCAAGGGTTTTAATATCGACGAAATCTCCCCGGCTGAAAATTATCAAACGGTGCTTATTTTCGCTACGGGATCCGGAATCAGGTAAAGTGCAATCCAAATCAGTTAAAAGTGAAAAGAAATTTATTGAATTTTTTTTAGGTTTCTTGGGGAATATTTGTCTTTTTTTGAAGTTTGAAGGTGAAGATTTTATTTCATTGTTTTCCTCTTTTCATTTGACTGCATGTAGGTTCTGATTGTTTGCATGCTTAGCTTCGATTTGGTCTTCAATTGTGCCGCGATCAGTAAATATGCTACAGCCCTAATCCCTTAATCTCTATGCATTTCGTGGGAACTTTTCTGCTTAATGTAGCAATCCATGCTGTGAACCACTTAAAATGGTTGATAATGTCGCCATATAGTAAAATGCATCAGTGTGACTAGATCAAGTTAGAGACTCGGAGTCTTGTTAAATACCCCACTCACAGGTGAGGATGCATATATCCATGGGAGCACCTGCGGCCTAGAAAAGGAGTAAGAGTTTCCCTGTAGCAGTTTCTGAACACATTTCTTCTGGTTCATATTTTTATAGTTTTTTCGGAAATTACAATTATGTAGTTGGTCGTGATTGACCTAACCAGGGATTTTGTGTGCTGTGAACTAAGTTTTACTTGTTATTCAAGTATTTTGTTACTATTACAAATATTGATATTCTGGGTTACAGGGACATCCCTTCACTTATTTCCTTGCTTAAAGTGTCTATTGCGTTGTCGCAAAATTAATCCTAACCATGTAGGCATGTACCATTTGATCTTGTTTTATTTTCGTTTTGTCTATCCATTGTTTACTTCCTTCTGTGATTATCACATGCAGCCCAATTCGATCTTTGATTGAAGCAGGCTTTGGTGCTGATAAGAGAGCTGACGTTAGACTCTATTATGGTGCCAGAAACCTTGATAGGATGGCATATCAGGTATTAGAATTTTGCTCATGAATTGAGGATTTTTCATGCACTTGAGCTTAGGAATTGAAATAGGCACTTAGGATTAAAATTTGGTAGTTTTGTTAGCTAATTTTATGCATTTTCTTTCCAGGAAAGGTTTAAAGAGTGGAAATCTACTGGAGTTGATATTGTGCAAGTGTTATCCCAGCCTGATAATAGTTGGACGGGGGGGCGAGGTTATGTGCAGGTGGTTATCACACTTATGTTTCAGGCAACATGCAATACCTTCTGTTTTTTAATTTGATTTATATTAAGACCTTTGCTTTTGCAGGCTGCATTTGCTAGAGAGAAAGGAATCTTTAGCCCTCAGTCCACTGGTGCGGTGCTCTGTGGTCAAAAACAGATGGCTGAGGTAAGGCATATCTTGCTGCCATTTATACTAGCATTAGCTGTATCGCTTTGATAGTGAGCAACCACGTCAGTGGGTGTGTGTTCCTCTGTACAATCAAATGGCAGAGTCACTCCAACACGGTGGCTTTTGCTTGATAGTGCCCTGGATCATGAAACCAGCATTCTTATCAAATTCTTAGGCAGTTTGCCACAGCGTATGTAAAACGCCGGTGTGGTGATGACACCGCATGAATTCATGTGGGATTCCCCACTTATTTTGGGGATCCAATGGTCCCTGCTTCAAGTGGAGTATAGTTTGACCCCTAGTTTTTAATTGTAGTTTTGGATACTTGTGGTGCAATTGAAATGTCCATTAATCGTACACATGACACATGGCTCAAAGTCTGATTGGAAATATACATTAATCGCACACATTGCTCAAAGTCTGATTTACTGTTTAAAATGCTCTCAAGATTCTAGTGTTTGAATTGTTTCATTTTATTTCCCGAATAAGTAATAGATACGAAGAGACAGTTTTAGCCTTGAAACATTTATTTTTGGGCGTAGTCTTTTGACCAAAAACATGTAAGTCTCAAGTTCATTAGTTTCCTCACCTGTTCTCATTTTCCAAAATTTAACATGATATGCGTGTGTTGGGAAATATGCATGAAAATGCAGGATTGTCATTCTGTTGTTGCGGTATCACCAACACTGAGTCACCACCGCGGTGCCAAAATGTTGATACAAAAAAAATGTTTCAAGACTTTATTCTTACCCCATGGTTTAGTTTTACGATAAGATTTTTTAAATTTAATTAAATAATCTTATTGGCGTGAATGATTGTCTTTGTACCATCGTAACTCCCATCAGTCTTACTTGCTAGCCTCGTCTTCAATGGTCTTTTGCCCCCCAAATTTCACTTCATTAAGAGAAGTGAGAAATGTTATAATTCTGAGTTACTTGTTTGCCCACTGGATAATAAATCGGATACTACAGTAGTCCTTCCTCACCGGTCAAGCTTTAAGTTTTGTGAAGCAACCATACAAGGCTGGATGAGAAACAAAATATGCTGATTTTCTTAAACACCTTGGGGATTTACAATGACATGTTCAAATTGAGACAAAAAATTACCTAGTAATAATATAGTTTAATGTCAAATCCATTGTCGCCATTTATGTAGCACAGATACTTCTTTTTTTTCTTTAAGTATCATACACGAATACGGATACGACACGCCATACCTGTGTCGGATACGGCGAAATAAGCGTCATTGATTTTTTGTATGTTTGACCAGTCTGATGCGTCTAGGATACGTCATGGACACGAGAGTGATACGTTTCGGCAACATAGGTCGCCAGAGTATTCTAATATTTTGGTGCTGCATTTATACCCATTTGATATATATATGTATTCTTTATTTTTTGATTCTAACAGGTCGGAAATCAATAAAAATACCTTGTCATAAAATAATTGCTTCCTTTATTTTCAGATACTAATATGCTGAAAATGGACCACTATTTGCGACTATTATAAAATAATTAAATTGGTGCTGTAAATTTAGAGCACTTGGAGATCAGTAAGGATTTGAACCCCACATTTGGACTCTATAGAGTCAGAAACATGGTCACTTGACTTGTTATTTGCGCCTCTTTGAAGTGTTATAATGATTATACAATTCTGATCATCTGTTTTTTTTCCTGGTCGAGTCATGGATGTTCCTGGTGTCAAAATTTCCATTTCTACGACACTTACCGGATAGTGACAATGGTATCTGCTTTTATTGCAGGAAGTCAGTTCAATTCTTGTGGCGGATGGAGTATCCGTCGACAAGATTTTAAAGAACTTCTGATAATATTCTATTGGGAGTAGGTTTCCACATTGTATTATTGTAATGATTCCAACATGTTCATTCATTTGCTCCATCCGAGCATCAAGGATCAGCTTATTAGAATCACGAAATAAAACCAATTTTGTCAGGTAAGGTTATTCATCCACAACTTTCCCACAAAAGCTTCCTCCAGATAGTATAGCTGTGCTTCGATGTGGTCCATATCAATGCAAACCAGGTGTGACAAAAAATGGACGAAGTGGGAATTTTATTTACTCTATTTGATGATTATTCACTGGCTTGGAAGCTGATGACTTTTGTTGGAAGTTGTCTTGAATTCTTATATTTATTTCCGAGAAAGAAAAGAAAAGGAAGTCTGATTTATTTTTGTGTACTTGGTACTATTATTGAAACGTCCATGTTCGTTTTTTTTTAAATATACTAGAATTTTTTTCTTTCTTTTCTTAAAATACTTTCGATCGATATTTATATATATATANTATATAATTTGCACTATTTAAAATAAACCAATCAACCTATTATTTAAAAATCTAAAAGAGCGTAGTGCAAAACGTAAAATCGTAAACCGTTGAACCAAATCTAAAACTAACTTTTTCAAAATAAAGTATAAGTATCTTAAATCATCTCAAAAACTCCTCAAAATCATAAAAGTCATAAACGTCATAAAATCTTTAAAATCATACTAATGTGGAAAACTAGCAAATGTCTTCGAATTATGTGCACCATTAGTCCCAGCTAGTTCAACCATCAAGTCCTCTCATATCATCATAAATATTATTCTCACCTGCAACACTCACACCTAGTGAGTCTATTGACTCGGAAAATCTTAATCATTATAACAAGTAATAGTTACAAGCAACAGTGAAAATATTTTTAATAAAAATAGATTTTCATGAATATACACAAAGTTTAAACTTTTTGTCTCTTCATCATAAACATATACATATACATTTCCTTTAAGACGAATTCCGTTCATTAATTGTAACTATCATTTCATCCTTCGGTCGATTGATCAATTTCAGCTGTAACCATGGTACCAGACGACGAGGCAACATTAACCACTTTTCCGTTATGTGCCTTGGCCTATAGTCGGCGGGATATCAGCGACACTCTCAACCGTCAACTGAGCATTGGCTTTACATATCATCGTATCTTTTCGATGGAAATTCGATCGTCGGGCTTCCTCTGGGGCTTTCTTCCAAAAACGAGCTCCTTCACGAATCCCACTTTCTTTACCGTCACAATTAAATTACTTCTTTCAAAAAAAAATTTATTTGTTTCCATCACTTTAGAAAAATACATTCAATAATATCTTTTTTTTCTTTTAAATCAAGCATTCAACACGTCTTTTAGCATTATCGTTTTTCATCATAAAATCCCATAAACTTTCAAAATAAACATTTTATCATTCATTACAGCATTTAGGGCACTGTCAGGACGTCTAACATTTTTCAGATGTAAAATGATCGTTTTGTCTATGAAACCCTAACTTTCTCAATGTATCTTTAAACCTTAAAACGACGACCCGAATCCATCCAAACTTAACATAATACCTTAAAATACACACATAAACATTTTATTGACGTCAACTTCATTTCATTGACGTCAACTTAAGCTCATCGACTAAATTCTCAATTTGTTTTAAAACTTAAATGTGTGTTTCGGTTTTAACCCAAATTGACTCAAAATTTAACCAAATTTGAACTATAGCTTATNAACTATCATTTCATCCTTCGGTCGATTGATCAATTTCAGCTGTAACCATGGTACCAGACGACGAGGCAACATTAACCACTTTTCCGTTATGTGCCTTGGCCTATAGTCGGCGGGATATCAGCGACACTCTCAACCGTCAACTGAGCATTGGCTTTACATATCATCGTATCTTTTCGATGGAAATTCGATCGTCGGGCTTCCTCTGGGGCTTTCTTCCAAAAACGAGCTCCTTCACGAATCCCACTTTCTTTACCGTCACAATTAAATTACTTCTTTCAAAAAAAAATTTATTTGTTTCCATCACTTTAGAAAAATACATTCAATAATATCTTTTTTTTCTTTTAAATCAAGCATTCAACACGTCTTTTAGCATTATCGTTTTTCATCATAAAATCCCATAAACTTTCAAAATAAACATTTTATCATTCATTACAGCATTTAGGGCACTGTCAGGACGTCTAACATTTTTCAGATGTAAAATGATCGTTTTGTCTATGAAACCCTAACTTTCTCAATGTATCTTTAAACCTTAAAACGACGACCCGAATCCATCCAAACTTAACATAATACCTTAAAATACACACATAAACATTTTATTGACGTCAACTTCATTTCATTGACGTCAACTTAAGCTCATCGACTAAATTCTCAATTTGTTTTAAAACTTAAATGTGTGTTTCGGTTTTAACCCAAATTGACTCAAAATTTAACCAAATTTGAACTATAGCTTATTAACACCTAACCATACCCTATGCAACCAAAATCAAACCATTTAGAACCCTTGAACAAGCCTAGATACCTGCTGGAAAATTCTGCACTAATTCGAAAAGTCTAACTTGAACATATACCATGATTTCCTTCAAGCCTAGACCCTAACCACCATGTCCAGACCCTAACCAACCATTCTAGGACCCTGCTCAAGCCCTTGACAAGCTACTGGACCAGCCCTACAGCAGCTAGCACTTTCAACCATCAGTCGTGCCCTTCAAGCTTGCGCGACCCAACCTAGCGTCCCATGTCCTAGCCCTTGCACCAGCCATCCCTTAGCCTATCTAAGACCATGACTCGACCCCTTAGGGACCTCTGGACGTGACTTAACAGCATCCCACAGCCTGCCCCTTCAAGCCATCTAAAATCGAAACCCTAGTCTTGTTAAAACCCAAATTTTCGTTCAGCATGTTGCCCTATCTTGTACAGCCCTTAACCATGCCCTTATGGACCCTTAAATATATTGAAAAACGTCCCTTCCCATAGCTCTACCATGGCAGCTCCTTTGTACATCATAATCATGGATTTAAAAACATAAAAACTCAAGTTTTGTTCATGTTATGTCATAAAAACGAAAAATATAAGAAAGTGAATCATGTTTTCATGCACACATGTATTAACACATATAATATGGTACGAACGATGAGTGAACGAAGATTATGGCGTGTCTTTGCATATTCCACGCACGAAAAACAATCATTGACGCGAGGGACGTTGGCGGAGAGACGGGAGAGAAGATCTTGCTGAAATTCCTTCAAATCCACGTGAATAGATTTAAAAAAATGTGTGGTGTGTGTTTGTGTGCTGATGGTGGAAAAAGCCCTAGGCTTCTAGTATTTTAAACATGTGGTTTGAAGTGTATTGAGTTTAGGAAACTCTATCTTTTGATATAAATAATTAGGTAGAAAGCTAGACTCAATAACCTTATTATAATAGGCCCATTATAGTGTATGTAATATATTTTGTTTAGGAAAATTTTCAAAAATATTAGCCGAGTTCCCAGAAAGTTCTTATTTTCTTCAAAATTCGATTACTGGTTTAAAATTCAACTCGGCGTGTAACAACATATCAAAAACCACCATTTTCAAAAATACCATTTAAAATATACCATACATTAAATAATTAAAAAATAATCATTTAATAAAAATATTTTTCCTTTATGGTCCTCAATCTCCGTTCCTCGATCACGTCTCGAATAACTTTTAAAAACACAGTTTTATGCATCCTAATAGAAAACTCTATTTTAAACATGTAAACATGTCCATCACATTTGATCAATGCAATTAAAACAATTCCATTGGTCATTTTCTATTTTTCTTATATTTGCATGCAGTTAGATTACATTATCATATTTTAGACCTTACAATTATCGTTGACTGAAGTTTTCTATGTGAATTTTCATGTCATATAAAGAAAGAGTGATCAGCAAAAGATTATCATAATCAGACTATTAAATTGAATCATGCTTAGTTATAAATTATAGCATCATTATATTACTTTCTTAGCTTCCGTCTTCTCTTCTTTAATTATACTATTTTTATTTTTTGGCATTTTGTTCATCTCGTTTGATTAGCTCCGGATCAAACTTTCTCGCCAGTGGGTTCGAATCGTCCTCATTTATTAAAAACATTATTTATTCTTAGAATTTGTAAAGAGGACATGGAGTATGTTTTATCTTATCGATACGACGATATTCAATAATCTTCTTGTTTTCGAGTATCAACTTTATTGAGTCGAGCCTAGTCTAGTTGTGATTGATGTTATTTGATAGTTGATAGTAGTTTTGATTGTGGTATTATCTCTCATTTCCAGTTATGGTTGGTTCACAAATGCTCTTATACGCTACTAAATGGAAACTTAGTTGATTTTATTATTTGCTCGATAGTTTATAATTCAAATATGATAACATGAATACCATATAGTAAAAAAATAAACAAATAATCCAGGGAGTTATTGAATATTGTGAAATGAAAACAGGAGAAGGGCTTGTAAGTCAAATGCTATTAAGCTGGCAGTTGAGTTCAACCCCTTCCGAGGGCATTAGTGTAAATTCGATAGTCGTTGTCTAAAAACAAAGTAGAGTTGAATATAAATTTCACAAACCTTCGAGATTTGTTTAACAATTTTTTCGATTAAAAAAATTCAATATAATAATTCAATTTATCAAAAATTTTAAAGAAATTAATAGACATTTTTTTATGAAATAATAATAAAATGTTATTTAATGTTATTTTTCTGTGCGATATATAAAGTCGGGAGAATTTGACTAATTTAACAGTCGTTAATTAAATAGTCGTAAATGACGTTAATTTAGATATTTTAATTTTAAATAATCTTCTTTTAATTTTATAATCAACAATCTTTTCCAAAGCATAGATCGCAAAGCGCTTCGTCGACGGAAGAAAAAAGACTTGATAACTCCTCCACGGTTTCATTCTGAATATATATATACTACAGCTACTACTCCGATCCTCCACCGCCGCCACCGCATGGCGTCGTCGACGACCACCTTGAACGTCATGCTTGCGATCGTTGAGAAGAAAACGAACTCGATCGATTTCTACAGGCCGCTACGTAACTTTATAGTGATTAACTACTCCGAGCGCGAGGCGCAGGATTTGGAGGACGATCTCCAGACACTAAAGCAGCTCCGCTCCGACATCGAGAGAGGAGGCTCCTCCGATTCTCCTTCTGCACGCCGTGACATCATGCGGAATTACTATAAGGCCCTTTGTGCGGTGGAATCAAGGTTCCCTATCTCGCCGGACAAGGATCACGTCAACACGGTGTCCTTTACGTGGTTTGACGCGTTTAAGAGCAAACAGAAGGCTACGCAACAGAATGTTCATTTAGGTGGGTAATTTGTTTATTTTTTCACGACTATTTTGGAATTTATTTTGTTATTTGATTGGGAGAAGGATATTTGAACGAATGATTGGAGATTGCTGAATTTTATAGTGAAGCTCCAGCTGCTAAAGCTTTTAAATGTGGTGATGCTGAATATGATAGTAAACCAGTGTGGTGGATTTTGAAATACATTATATAATTCTTTTTCCTGCAATGAAGGATGTTAGGGGATTTAAGTTTGCCGGCGTTGACCGATCCAACCCCAAATGAAAGGAAAAGATACAAACACACTGAAATTAGAGCTTTTGAAAAAAAGAGTTAATTTTTCTGATATCGGATAATAGATACTTTCTTGCATACGAAATACAATCAGTTGCTATTTTTCAAAGGATTTCATCCTTATAGGTATCTAATTTATGTAGAAAAAGCTGCGGTATTGTTTAATTTGGGGGCAGTGCACAGTCAAATTGGACTAAGCTCCGACCGATCTACTGTGGAGGGAAGGCGGCAGGCTTCACATTCATTTATAGCGGCTGCTGGGGCGTTTGCATTTTTGAGGGATAATGTGTCCATGAAAGCATCAATGGGAAGCTCAACCACTCTGGATTTGTCAGTGGCATGTGTAGGGATGCTGGAGAGGTTGATGTTGGCTCAGGCTCAGGAGTGTGTGTATGAGAATACCATAGCCAAGGGAAGCAGTCCTGGAGTCTGTGCAAAGATTTCTAGACAGGTTATTGTGCAACTTGCGATTCTATCACCTTCTTTCTAATTTGTTTCTATATTGATTGGATGTTGGTTGATGTTTCCTAGATTAATGAAATAAATCACGCTCCTTAATTTTGCTGCTCTTGTACCTGGATTAGGATTTTTTGTGGGCGTGAATAAAGTTTGAAGAAATATGAACCTCCGAATGGCTCAAAAAACAGTGTTGGACACCCAAAAAAATCATAGTATCTGTGCTTCTTGGTTACTCTGAACTGGAATGTTCTAAATTTCTAATTCTAAATTTGTTTTTAGCGGTTGCAAGATGTCAAATATTGACTAGTGTTTAAACTAAATATGTGAAAAGAAGTATTGTCTGGCGTGTGGTGGAAGTGTTATGCTCGGTTTTTTAACGGCGTAAAATTGCTCAATGGGGCTCTCAGATTCGCCCCTTCCCATTTAGATTCTCGTAACTCAAATGCCGTATGACTTCAATGACCTTGCTTGCAGGTTGGGCTATTCTATGAAGAAGCCTTAGCCACACTGAATGTTGCCCCTTTGAACCACCATTTTGACAAGGCCTGGATCACTCATGTTCAGCTAAAGGCTGCTTTGTTTTATGCAGAGGCATGTTATAGATATAGTTTAGAGCTACATGAGAAAGAACTGATCGCGGAGGAGATTGCACGTTTGAAAAGTGGGGTTAATGTTTTGTCTGAAGCAAAAAAATCGTCTCCTAAACTTGCAGCCCAGCAGCTGTCTGATGCGATAAACAAGCTAGAAACTAGTTTAAATTGTAACCTGGAGAGGGCTGTGAAGGAGAATGATAGAGTGTACCTAATGAGGATTCCACCAGTCAACTCTTTATCACCACTTCCTAGCTTTTCTATGGTTAAGCCTCTCCCAATGGCTGAGGTTTTGGATGCTAGCCGGGAGAAGATGTTTGCCAGTATTGTTCCTGATAGCAGTGCGAAAGCACTCTCGAGGTACACTGAAATGGTTGATGACATCATTAGGATACAGGCAGAGAAATTGCAACAGGGAAGTGAACTAGCTCGGGTGAGACTTAAGGACATGGAATTGCCTGATTCAGTTATTGCTTTGGAAGGGAACATCACTTTGCCAACAGCTCTAAAAGAAGATGTAGAAGCAGTTCAAATATGCGGTGGATCAGCTAGTTTTGAAGGTGAGCTACAGCAACTTAAAGATTTGCGAAGGGTAAACCAGGAGTTGTTGGTTCAAACAGAGGAGCAGTTACAAAAAGAAGCAATAGAGGATGCACAATTTAGAAATCAATTTGGAACTCGGTGGACTAGGCCACAATCCAGTACCTTAACTAAGAACTTGCAGGACAGGTTAGATAGGTTTGCATCAAATTTGAAGCAAGCTGCTGAAAGCGATGCTCGTATTGAGAGATCTGTGAGAGAACATTCTGGACTCATGTCAATACTCGACTATCATCCGGTAATAGAACTTAATTCGATGATATTTCTCTGGACTTCACAAGGCTTATGCCTTGTGATGTTAGCTTTGTGCTAATGGCTTGATATGTCCATGTTGGTGATGTAGTTAGTTATCCCAGGGTAAATATTCATTGAACGCATCAACTATCTGAACGCATGCACGCCTTTCACTTTCTGCATGTTTTATTTAGATGACCATTGATGAATTCATTATGGTATACTTTAAAGTAGTTTTCTGGCTTGCAGAATGTGGAAAACGTCTGAGGCCTTAATATGTCCCAGTGTTTTTTCTAACCCAGTTTTAACACAGCACTTTAATTGTTATTGAGATGGTTTTCAGTTAAATGGGCTTTGAGTTCTTCATTTTCAGTTTCCCTTTTAGTGATATAGCCACTATTTAGTTGAATTAGGCACAATTATATCTGTATTTTTCTATATCATGATCTATCATAATCAAATAAACCTATAGCTGGATCTGTCCTTGACAAACGAAATTCTGCAACTTTAATTTTCCATTTTGAGGAGCAGCATATTTATGACTTTTTTTTTTTATCAAACAACTGACTCTATTTAAAATTTTACTTTTGATAGATTGAATCTGCGCTTCCAAGTCTTGCAAGACCAATTATGTCTTTGGACGTCAATGAAGATGCTGTAGTGGGAGTCCTGAAGCAGAGCTTGGTAAATTAATCTACTTGAGGCTTAGTTGACGTGCAAATCACTTACCTAATAGAGTTTTTGTTGAATGTCCTACTGAAAGATGAAAACTAATTTATGAGGCCTGATGGAAAATACTATAGCTAATTGATGTCTCAAACGATACAATAATTTTTGTTTCTTCTTTTGATTGATGAAAATATCTTGAAGATTGAAAAGTACAATTTCTAATTGTTTATTTTGGGTTCAGCAATGCAAGTTTCTGTCAATAATTTTTTTCTGAAGACTGCAGTGCATCTCAAATTGACAGCTTCTGTTTGCAGAGACAATTAGAGACTCTTGGTGCTCAGAGGGCTGGCCTCGAAGACATGCTGAAAGAGATGAAGAGGAAGGTAAATGGAATTGCAATTTTGCTTCTGGGTATTCGTGGTCTAATAAATTGATAATCTTGTGTTTTTTCTTCTTGAAAATGTGGCCGAGTTTTGGAACTGATGTAACTATGATTTCCAAGGACAACAAGAAAGGTGGTCGATGATTGGCTGTTCCGAATATAACAAATCTCGTGCTGTTTGACTTGACTTCTATTCTTTTTCATAGTTTACCTCTTACACTCATTTACCCTGGTTGTTTCACATCCCATTTAACTTATCATGCTTGTGAATATGTGGCTCAGGATGATATACTGCCCAAGTTGATGGCTTCCACTGGCTCCTCCCAAGAGGATCTGTTTAGAAAGGAGATATCAAAATACGATGGCATTTGTGAAGACATCGCTGAAAATCTCAAAGCTCAAGAGCAGCTTTTGATGCATATCCAGGTCTGGATGTAGTTAGTTTTGTTGTGTGTTCCTTTTCCTGTGGTTTTTTTTCTCTTGAGGATTATTGTAAGATTGTAGCTGTTGTGTTTTTATCTAGATCTATAAACTTGTATTCTGATACATTTTCTTCTTTACATGGCACCTTTTGGTCTGAGCATTGGAAGAAAAGATGACTATTAAGTTGGCTGTTTTATGGAGTATGAATCCTGTTAGTTTTGGGAAAATTGTCTCCCCATTGGGTGGACTAAGAAAATTCGAAGAGGGGGCACCTTTGTGTATCCATCATAGGTTTTTCCAAATATTAGTTAACACTTTACTAGTAAATACCTGTAATGCAGTTTATGAACAACTGTAACCATTGGTAAGTGGAAGGATATCACCTGTCTCGTGTTCTGTGAATCTAAATGCGAGTGCTTGTACACAGGTTAATAAAGATGTCGTTTAGAGATGCAAATTTTCCATCATACTGATGTGAACATTAGCTTGTTTCTTCTTTTTCATTTTTTCTGTATGATTATTTATTTCATTGGTATTACTTATTTTAATACTTTTTAGAGAACTGGTAAGCTATTTTAACATGATTTTATATGATATCTTGAACAGGGCCAAAATGATAAGTTCGCTGCCATCTTTAATGTTGAAGATTATAAAGGTATGGCTTTGTCTCGCTTCTACAGGGAAAAAAGCTCCAACACAAAACTTGCTTATTTTGATGATTTATCTGCAAGTGTTTATTTTCGGATGTCAGTGTATCTTACATATCATCTTAGTAGTGGTACTTGGTGAACTGACATCTTAGATGAGATTTGGTGACAAATAGTTTCTTCTCCGTATGTCCTCTGCTAGGCATTTGTTATTTCAATTTTAAACAGTTTCTCCATTACTTGTTTTTTTCCTTGGATCCACGTCCATAGAGTTGTAGGTGCTGTGCTCAAACTGAACTCGGTGAATAAGAAAAAAACAGCCTTTATGCAAAAATAGACTTGAAGTTGGATTTCTTTCTTATCAGAAATTTGTTCTACATCGTGAAAATTACTGGAAACACTTGTTGCTCTGTCGATACTCTTGGCGAGTTATTTTATCAAACATGCTTTATGTAAATATTTCTTCCCACATTCCTCAGCATCTCGTGAGAAGGGCTACAAACAGATTGAAGCTGCCATAGCCAAATTTCGAGAAATTAAGGAGAACATTAATGAAGGATTAAAGTTTTATGTTCTCCTTCAGGTATGAAAATAGGCTGCTTTGCATATATGGTGTGAACTTGTTTATTAGAGAAGTTGGAATTGATTCTGCTGTTTGAAATCTAAAAATTTAAATGATCTTGCCCGTAGATCTAACTTAAGTTATCCTGTGTCCAACTACTTCTCTTGAAAACTAAATGATTTTCAGTTTTAATGAAACTGGTGACTTAATAGTCAATGAAGGCCAAATGGCGTGTGGGCTGAAGTTTAGCTTTAATCCTTCCTTTTGGGACCTCTGGCAATGGTCACACCCCTAGTTAAGCGTTCAGGGTTTCAATGCATAATTATCTTTCTGGATTAATTTTTTAAAGTCAAGATAATTGCCTCGTGTTTTCTTCTTCTTGTTTGATTGTCAAGGATTGATTTCATCAGTAGTCACTGGTTATGTTTTTTTTTTTTAATCTGATAACAGGAAGCTATAACAAATGTAAAGCAGCAGTGCAGTGATTTTGTGATGACTAGAAATATCCAGTGTCGAGAAATGATTGACGATGTTCAGCGGAAGATATCCGGTCTTAGTTTCCAGGATAATAAAAACACTTCTGGGTACTCATATCCGTCTGTTGGACAACCACACAGAACCAATTCTCAACAGCAACCTGACCTAGTAGCCATGTCCACTTCATCTTATGCGCAAAGCCCCACTTACCAGCCGCCTCAGCAACCATCGATGTACGCATATTCTCAAACTCCTTACGGCACCCCACAACAACAGCATCCTTCATATCATTCAACTGTTTCAAGTTCTCCTTACCCTCCTCCTCAACACCTACCGCCTTCAGTGAACCATGAATATGGGCAACCTGCCTATCCTGGCCCTGGATGGCAGGGCCCATACTACAACCAAGCACCCCCTCAGCAAAGAGGATATATTCCCAACCCCCCATATACTGTTCCGTCTCCATATCCACCGTCTCACTACAGGCAGTGATGTTGTACCTATATATGTTTTTTTTTGTTTCATCTGCAAATCTCTCGTGTTTTTCTAGTCTCGGTAGAACGAATCCTGGGAATGGCTCTAGTTCATTATTTTAACATATGTAAAAAAAATAAATATTGTTATATAGAGAATGCTACTTCTCTCACTTTCTGCCGTGAATGGCATCCCAAATACTAAATTACTTTATAACTATAAATAATAACAATTATTACTGCAGTTAAGAGTGATGCTAAATCCTGAAACGACGTAGACGTTGGCTGGATTAATTTTAACCAAAAAAAAGGGTCCAACTTCTTATCCCTAATTCCAAGTTTCAATATTACAACAACAAACAAATTATTCAAGATTCCAAAAATATGTTGTCTATAAAAGAACCGACCAACCCACATCAGGGAATAAAGTTTTTCTCTCATTCAAGTCTTTCACTTATGCCTTTAGATTAGATTTATTTCTCCACTTTCTTTCTTCCTTGCTTTTTCTCCACTAACACTCGTAGTGTTATTCACCTTCAACCACTTCTAAAAGCTTTATGTTCTTGAAAAAGTTGTAAAAGATCATTTATATTCCGCAATTTAAAATCCGTGCACTTCAAATTTTCATTTATAATATATATATATATATTAGTATGAGTATTTTTCATATTTATTTACAAATATGACTGGTTAAATAGCCTACATGATTTATTTATTTATTTTGCATTTTTCATCTACTATTATTATTATTTATGAATATATTTTTTGGTGTCTAATTATCCCTTTTATGTCACTGAGTGGTTTCTGGTATCAGATTCTTGTTGCATATTATAATATGAGTATTTTTCTAAAGGAATAATGATTTTAAATATTTTTATCATTTAGAGAAGCTGAAAAGTTTGGATAACAATCAAAACCTAAGAAATAGATACTTAACTTACAAAACCCTTTGAAATAATAAATTTATTTTCTCGTAATTATTTACATAAACATAGAGATAAAACTTATAAACACATTGATATTAAATTTGTCCAAATTAAAATAAAAATTTTAACAAAAGAAACATTAAATGCATCTATCATTGCTATATTAGAACATAATAGATTTACAACCTTTAAATATTCTTTATTAAGTTGCGTAGAATTTAGTATCTGCACATGGCCGATTTCAAAAAATATATTATATATATAGTCTACATAATTAATTTCTTTTATTTGTACATTATAATAATTTTTTAATAATGAATAGGTAGCACAGTAATCAATCAATAATCAAAGTAAAATACACGCGTCTCTTAGTATTACGTGAGTTATTAAATTCGACCGATTGGCCTTACCAAATTAGCCACTATATATAGTACGTCAATCCCAAGTCTTCACACTAAGGTTGCATTTTCTTCATTTGAAATTGGCAATAATAATAATCAAAATGTCTAGCAAAGGCGGCGGTTCTGGAGGTGGAAACACATCAGTTGGTGGCGTCGCTAGCGGTAAAGGAGGGGGCGGTGGCGGTAGCGGTGGCGGGCCCGGTGGTTCGGTTTTTATTAATGCTTCTGGTGGTAAGGGAGCAAGTAAATCAAGACCTCCATCTGAGAGCAACCCCAAATCCAAAGATGGAAAGAAAAAATGATGGAGATAAATCTGTAGTAAGTTATATATATATATATATATATATGAGATCCGTGATGAGGGAGAAAATCACTGTTGAGTACTCTACCAATCGACTTTTAATACCTCTTATCATATTGTGCGCTTATATATATACTAAGGCACCTCTTGAGGTGTCTTACCCAGATTTGTCGTCAAACGTATGAGTATATTTATATGTTTTTTTAGGTTAATTAATGAGAAGCTTATATTTGTGTAGATCTTATTTAAAAATGTAATTTTAAAAGCTGAAGTATTATGAGTATAATAATTTTTTATTTTTTTTTATATCTGTATTCATACTATTAGTATTTTAAGTTGGCTCTTTGCTCAACAAAGTAAAAAATATGGGAAAATATGGAGTTAACGAAAGTGATAATAGTTAGGAAGAAAATGGAGTTGGTGTGCAAGTTGGAGAAATTTAATAACATGTCTCAAATTGAATAAAAAGGATTTGATCATTTTAAAATCCAATGAGGGATCAACGGGATAAATAAGTTATTTTAAATTCAAAAGTAGGGTATTCATATTTAAATAATGATGGTTTTTGTAGGGGTGTCATACCTGATGACATTTTTTACGCTAATAAATTTGTGAAATTGGTAACTTTAACGTAAATATTAGTTGTAATATGAACTGTTAAACAATCGGTAAGAACACGAATTTTAGTGTAATCAAAGAAAATGAAAACTTTTTAATTGTTAATGTCGATAAGATTTCTGCAGGCATAACGTTTGTTTTTTGGAATTTAGTTGACGTATTTACGAATTTTGTAACCTTGAGTTTCTAAGATATGCAGAGATAAGAGTTAATATACTTCATAGGACATTGAAATAGATGAATATAACGAGGGATTAATAAAAAAAAGTTAAATTAGGTATAATACTTTTAATAGTTTCGAAATAAATTTTATTTACCACGGTGATGTTGACGATAGCGAATATAATGCTATGAAATATAACAGTAATGCTAATTTAATATTAATAGGAATAAAATAAGTTTACTTTCAAAATATAAATGAAAGTAAAATAGCTTGAATATGTGATTTTATAGTATATCTTCGCCACTTTTTTTTAAAAAAAAATATAGTAAGAAATGAAGAGTGTTTTGGGAATTAGGATAATTATTGCGTTGAAATGGGAATCATGTAGCATAGAGGATAATTGTTTAATATAGAAGCAAAAGCATACAAAAATGTTGTATATTTACTTTAATTTTATGTATATGGATGTATATAATATGAATTTATGTTTAATAAAATAGACGTTAATAATTTTTATGAAACTAAAATACATGACATGATATATAGAAGATTCAAATATCTTATGGAAAAAACTTGTGTATATTTCGTAGAAACCTATATAAGATTGGAAATGTGTCATAAGGTTAATATTAGATAGCGAGATGGAAATGTAGAACAAAAAACTATAGCCTTGAATATATGTTTTATATAAATAATGTAAAAGTATTTAAATATGGAAAAAGAGATAAAAATATTAAAATTATATAATTACGAAAAATGAAGTTTTTTGAAGAGGGAGAAAATCGATGGAAGAAACTATCGTAAAACGAAATTATTTTATTTAACTAAGCAGTTTAGTGTTCACTTACATAGAAGATAAATATGCTACAAAAATTTAGCTATATTCATTGAGAAATTTATATATAACAAAGATTATTGAGAGTTTTTGAATCGCTTGGCATTTTTTAAGTAGGATACAAAAAAATATGGGATAATGGACTGTAAATTTGTGAGGTGGTAATTTTGTTTTTTTTTTTTGTTTAAGATATTTACATGTTTATTTAAATAAAACATCAACAAACGATAGATATAACACCATATTTCGCAAATAAACATAACCACGTCGTAATTCACATAAAATTTATATTATGTTTGCCAAATGTGTATACCAATAAAGTACAAAACGCGATGTCCTGCACCCATTATTACAATTTTAGATCGTCCCTTGTTCCGGACTGTTGAGTTACACCTGAGGGAGAAGACCAAATACCATGAAAAAAAACGTTGGCGTCTAGAACATTAAGCGACGTCAAATTATATCAATCTGAGCAATTGTAAATAATAGCATTGACGATATCTAATTATATTACCTCAAATCATTGCAAAGCAAATAGCCAATCTGAAGAAAGCAATCCACAACATTTAGTTCTTTTCACAATCAGTAAACGGGAGTAAGTGCTTGTAGTTAACCATAAAATGTAAAATAATTAACTATAAAAGCTCAATAACTCTGGACCCAATGCAGAAGCTACTAAATAATATTGGCACATTTGTAGAGCAAGTGTCTCAGCTGACTAATACTGTGGAAGATAGCTAAACCCTTCTTCTATTGGTAGAGTAACAGTCATAATGTAAAATGGGACAAATTATAGCACTGAGTGTACCATATTAGTGTGGCTCGCAAATGGAGGCCAGGGAGATATTAAAAGCGTTCGGAGATCGAATGACATGAGACGGAATGATCCGTAGAACTAAATCATTTCTAACATGAGAACTTATTTTTTGTTTCATTATTTTATTCCGACTTTGTCTAACATACAAGAGAAAGAATTAGACAGCTAGCAAACATATATTTCGGTTGCTTATTTACTTTTTCTAAAACAAAATAGAACACTATCATATCACTTTTTCTAGAGTAAAAGTAATAGGCAATTTTAAAAAAATTAAAGGAAAATTAAAATGCTAAGCTGTATAGAAGAAGTAGCAATCTGTAAGATGTAAAGGCTTTCGTGCAAATCATTTCTAGGATTATAAAAAAGGTGAACAAATGTTGGCAGGTGGAGCTGAACAAACCATGCAACCATGTAGGTTAGCTAAACAAAACGACTAACTACAAAGTTAGGAATAGATAAAACAAAAACAAAAAAAAATTTGCTTGAATGAAAAACATGGCTTCCTATTTTAAGTTTTAAAAAAATAAATCCTTTGAGGACAAATTGGCATCTTACATTTAGAGATCAAGTCTACTTTAGGATGTTTTTCCCCGAGTTGCTTTGTAGAGGGTGTTATCTTTGTTTGTAAAGCTCTGTACCTAGTCTTTGTATTCCATCAGTAGTGTTAGTGACTTTGAGGTGTATGCAGTGCAGATGTAGAATAAATAATTAGAAACTATCTTTGTTCCTTATCTCCACACAAACACATCTATATAAAATAAAATACTGCAATTTTTTATCTATCGTATAACTATTATGTAACGGGTGCATTAAATTTTTTTTACTATTTCTATCCTAGCTCATTTATTTCGCACAAATTATCCATACATTTTTCAACAATCGAATCAAAGTATCAATGAGCTTATGAAATTTTTTTAGGTTACCAACAACTGACCCATAATACGTTGTGTTATATTCACCAACTTAGCTTAAATATCCATGATATTTCTGATAAAATATAATAAGAAAACAATCGAACGTATGAGGCCTTACATCAGTTATATATTAAGAGAAGGATGATTCTGCCAACCAACACCAAGAAAAGACATGTTATTTCCCAATCACAAAATACGCAGACAACATAACAAGCAAGCGTTTTTTGCTGGAATTTGCTCGGTTCAACGGTGGGAAGACAAAGGCCGAGCCTCCCAAACGAAGGAAGAGAGGAGGAGAACGAAGGGGCAAAGAAGGAAGCCAAACCCACTTGCAGTGATGTGTTGTGTTGGAGAGCAGAGACAATCCCATGTCATTTAATTGATAGTGTTTTTTAATTTTTTGCAGTTGAAAGTAGTTGGATTGCCGACACTTATATCCAGCTCTTGACATATTATAGTGGATGTTTTCAATGATTAAAAATTATATATTGGGACAATTGGTATGTTTTCTACACAACGGAAACAATAAAAATAAACTATGAAATAATTAATTAAAATTAATCTAATTCTTAAAACATGCCATTTGCTGTGAAGTAATAAATCTGAGAATATGCCATTTGCTATAAAGTAAAGGTTCCTGAGGAGGTTAACACATCAGAAGCATACCAATGGCAAGAAGAGGGAACACCACGCAACAGAGCTAAGAACGAGAAACTGCAACAAGAAGGAGGCAGACAACACAACAAGGAAACTTTTTTTTGCTGAACTTTGCGCGGTGCAATGGCGGGAAGACAAAGATCGAGGCTCCGAAACGAAGGAAGAGAAGAGGAAAACGAAGAGGCACAGAAGGAAGACAAACCCACTTGCAGTGATGTGTTGTGGTGGAGAGCAGAGAAATTCCCACGTGCCATTCTGCTCCCTGTCTGTCATGTGGTGGAAGAGCCACGTGTTGGGAGAGTTAACTGCTACCGGGCCTAAACTGGCCATCTCGAGCAACAACACGCTTGAAGTATAAGATAGATAGATAGATAGATAGATAGGAAGGAGGCTGCCCCAACTGTGTTGTACTTTTGAAATTATTATTGAACTAAAGCAAATTTAAATTTAACAACAGTGTGTTTGAAGCTATAGAATATTAATGTTTGCATCGTTTCTCAGTTTTAGTAATTATTTTATTATTTCATATATGAGTTGTATACCATATTTTTTTTTCGGGATTTATACGACAAATTATAATTTACATGAAAAATGATACGATCATGTCCATAAAAAAATCAAAAGGTTAATTACCGATTTACATAAATGGAAAATTCTTTTTTTTCTTATGTATTTGTTTTTTTTTTTTCGTTTTTAACATTTTATGTTTAGTTATTTTTTCATTGATTTGTTGACGTAATACTAACATATGAAATATCATATTAGTATTACAAACGAAAAAAATTTAAGTTATCAAAAAAATAAATGTATAAAATAAATCTGACAAATCAAGAACTAAAATTGAAAAAACAAAAACAAAAAACAAAACAAATATAAAGAGGGTCTTCTATTTCGAGGGGTTCCTTTGAAAGCAATCCTCTAGGATATTTTGCTGGATTACATGCAACATGCGGCCCAGAACGGATCGAAATAATTTACTTTATGATGTTTTTAATATATATACATATATAAATAGGTGTTCAATATTATATATATATATATATATATATATATATGTGTGTGTGTGTGTGTGTGTTCAAATTTTTAAGTTGTACAATAACTCTATAGTCATCGATTTCTCTTTAACAGTCGTCACGTATCGATGCTTTTTAACCGTTACAATCATTGCTTTCCAAGCACACCAGATTTTGTACATGCAATTTACCCAATAATTAGGTCGTGGATGCATGATGAACAATTAAGGAAACAAGGAGTATGCAAAGAGAACCACTACAAATGACTAATCCGATTGTGCTACCAATTATACCCATCAATTCCACAGCCATAAGAAATAAAGCATATTTCTTCCGAACGTCGTCGTATTGAGGCTTGTAGTTCCATCCAATTCCTGACACGTAGCATGCCTCCATCTTTTCCTTGCTTCTCACTACCTCCATTCTGTATTTCAAGACATCCAAATTGGACTCCACCGTATTTGCTTGGTCTCCTATATTTAATTAAATAACATATTAATATATGTTTTGGTTTAATTACTTTGTATTGCTAAAAAGCAAGAAATTGTGTGAGACGGATCTATTATTTAGGTCATCCATGAAAGATTCGTGAGACCGTCTCACAAGAGACTTATTCTTGCTAAAATTGTCTAAATTGGCCGTCTGCCTATCGTCTGCCGTTTTTTTTTTACAGAACTAAATGTATTCTCAGGTTAAATATCTAAAACATACGATTAAAAAAAATCTTTTATGTTATTTTTAAAAGATATCAGTTGAAAATGACTAGAATTCCAATTAAATACTTCTTTTTTCGTTAAATCTCTAGTAAAAAAAATGGAAGGCTAAGGGGCAGACAGTCGTTATAGTTCGGCGTTTCAGCTCAGGCTAACCCAAGTGCTTCTAGACTATATATCTAGTTCTCTGGCCTTTAATTTATACTAATACATCGATTTATGCGTTATGTGTTTGTATAGTATTTTTATAATTAATTTAATTTATATTCAAATTAGGTAAATATCATAATAGCAAAATAATACAAATAAGTCGCCTTTTCTAACTACTTAAAAAATAAAAGGATTCCTTAAAAAAAAAAAAAAAAAAGAAGATATTATTTGTTTATCCATCAAATATTCATTCGGTTGTTTTCAAAATAGACTTTTAGTTATTAATATATAATANAAATATGATTTTCTTTTCTCATTAGCTTCGTGAGGATGAAAACGGATCGGGTTCGAATTTGGCCAAACCCATGATCCGACACGCCTACAATCAGACTTGCCTCGCTCCGCCCAGTGAACCCAGAAGGTTCATTCAAGTTGGACTATATAAGTTTAGAAAGTAATTAATCATTAAATTTATTTTCAAAATTTATATTATTAATATTTAATAAAAAAATATTATGACAAGTTAAAATCTATCGTTTTTATTCAATTAAATTTTTGTTATTAAATTAATAAAAAAAAATGTGGACAGATCGAGTCCGAGACGGATCCGACTAAACACGAGACCCATCTCGGATCCATTTAGGTGGGTCTAACCCCATCCTACCGGGCTAGATTTTGATCCGGCCCATTACAATCTTTATGCCTCCCTAACCACAAAACTGTGGTTACGCCCATGGTAAAATATTGGGAGCATTAGGTGAATGATCCTAATCAAATTTAGAAATTGGCCTCCATCATCGAATATGTCAATGAATCTTTTTACATTTTTCAATGGTTGCATCATGCCTCTTTAGTCAAAGAAAGTTATAAATAATAAATAATAATAATAAAAACAAAATCAATTTTAAAATTGTCCTAATTTTCCATTTTCTTTCTTCTTTAAATTGCAATTTTTTCGATTATTTGTCTATGTGAAATTTAATCTTGTACCTATAATTATAAAATTTCATTCTCAATAAGCAATCTTTGATTATTTCGAGTTGTTTCTCCAGATATGACGTCGTTGTGGTGCTAACATGACACACATGTTAGCTCATGTATATGTCACCCCAGGATTCTCGATTACAAAAATACTAAAATTGTCACAAAAAATTTTGGGTTTTTTTTATAAATGTGTTGAGAGTTTTATAAAAATTATGAGTTTTTAACTTTTGATGCGACAATAAATCTTACACTAAAGTTGATTTTACAGATTAATTTTTTCAGTCGTCCTAAGACCAATTTTAATTTTAAGTACATAAAAGTTTAGTCTATTTTATTAAGATTAAGATGAGATTGAATTGCACGCAAGTCTCTTTTTAACTTTTGCTTTAAATTACACAAATCATAGAGGATTTGCGTTCAAACCCTAATAATATGTTTCTAACTAAAATTTTGTCGATATATCGTATGATTGACATTTTTACATATGAAAAAACAATTGTAAATTTTTTTAAAAAAAAATTTAAGAGAAGATTTACCGTAACGTCTAATAAATCATACTAAACTCATCTAGAAAAAATATCAACGATAATTTCTTCATCAATTAAATCAATTGGCATTTACAAAAATAATGAACTTCAAAAGCTACTTCGATTTTGTCGATAACTCGTAGTTCATCCGACACTCAAATCTTATATTTGATATGAGGTCTCCGGTTGTANAAAAAAAAAAAAAAAAAAAAAAAAAAAAAAAAAAAAAACTACTTCGGTTTTCACGGAATTTTAGATTTTTATAAAAAGAAAATTATAGTGGCGAGTAACACCCATGATTATACATATTTTGTAAATCATTCATCTTTATATGACGTACCTTCATCACGAAAACCTTGAAATCTTGCTTGAGGAATTTGTACCTTAAGCTTGTGAAATTGTGGACTTAACACGCAATACGGGAAGGAACACGAAGCCAAATATCGTATCATAATATATTTTCCCCAAAATATACAAAATTATAAATTTTAATTTTAATATTTTTAACAACTATATGATATGTGGGACTGAACAATGAATTAGAGAGCATTGGTTCTGTGTGTTAATTTGATAGATATTATAGGTTTAAATAGTTGGCATGAAGTGCATTCAGGTCTGTAGATTTTTACTATTATATTATATTATATTATATTATATATTATATTACATAGTATGTCAATAATCAATAGTTTATGGGAATTTAAAGTACATACTTTTCGTTTTGAGTGTATGACTAACTATATTTACGTTGTCATTAAGACATATTTTATGATCACGTACAATATTATACATGTTGTTTTCAAAAATATCATAGCTTATTTGGATAGACGGATTTCGATTATTTTTATCGTTAACAATAAAGTAATAGCTGAAATCTTAAATCCATATATTACTTATTTACACAATTGTAACACAAGAGTAGAATGAATTTCAAATATATCCGTTATTGGGTTAACTTGAAATCCATCATAACTAACATGAAACAATATGTAAACATAAAAGGTGTAGATTTGAAGTTTGTTCTTCTTTCTCAAAACTAAAAAAATATATTTGAATATATTCGAAATCTATAGTTTTGAAATCCATCAATCCAATTACAACCTATAAATTTCATGTCTCATAATAATATACTTCTTTACTGTTATATATATGTATATATACGATAAACATCCACTATGAATATTTATGTAAGCACGACTAAATTAAGATATCATACATCTAATAAATGAACGTCATTTCAGTGGATCATCGTACCAAAATTATATATATATATATTATGTTGGAGACGTGCTACAATTGCTGATTAATATCCTATAAAGCTTATGTAACAAGTGGCAATAGTATAATAATTGTGTTATTTAATCTCCATTTGAACAAATGAAGTGAGCCACGTCGCTGATGCCACAATATTTTCCTATTACATTGAGCATTGGTAAATCATTTACCTTGCCCGCATGAGTTACTTTCATACGTTGAATATCATTAATGATTTAACAATATATAATTTTCTTCCACCTACCTAACATTATATATTATACTTGAATTATATGTTATACTTAATATACGTTGATACGCATCGTGTGCTTGTATAAAAGATTTTTTACTGTAAAAGATTAAATTATCTGAATTTTAATAAGTTCTCTTTTAAATTTGCATAAATTTAGCTTTCATTAAAAAATGTTTTGAGAGATTTTTTTTTTAATGAGTAGAAGAATAAGATGTAAGAATTTAATACAAGATTGATAAATAAATTTTTGATTTTAACAAATTAAATAGTGTTGGCCATAAAATAAAAATGGTGGCCCAAAACAAAGAGATTTGATTCTGGCCCATTAGGAAAAAGAATTTGTGCGATGAAATGATGGGCATTTGGATTGACCAAGTCTCGGCCCAATAACTGATCATCCACGTCGTGTAGCAACCGTCGGGGGAGACTTGGACATAAGAGGAATAGAAATGAAACTAAGGGTGTCAAAATCAAATACAACTCATCAATTCGATACGGTTCAACTCGAAAAAAATCAAATTTGGGTTTGGGGTTTTCGGGTTCGGGTCAGATTGGGTTGATTTAGTAAATATATTTTATTTTTCTACCATTAGACTTTCAAATTTAAATCATATATTTGAGAGATATTTTGTTATTATGTGTGTAAATGAAAATATTATTATTATTATTATTTAATAGTATTATTGCTCAACCCGACCCAACCTATCCGAATTGACACCTCTAAATGAAACAACTCATTCAAACGACAAAATCACATCAAAGACTGAGAATTTCAATGTTCATTTTCAGCATCTTGTTCGTATTTAAGCTCATCAATTTCAAGTTTTCAACGTTTATTTCCAAATTTTTAGGTTATATATATTTGATCATGTACGAATGATTTTTAGTGCAATAACCATGTCTTTGTACCATTTGAAGAATTCTCTTTGTTTTTCCAGCAAAACAGAAGATAATGTATAATCAAAGTTCGAATCGGGATCCAATTTTTATTTCATTTCATAAATTGGTGTCAAAACGACATCTAGTACGTCCGCAAAATTTAGAGCAAACAAAAAGAAAAGCCTAGCTGTAGTTGGATTGAAATAGGGAGCCAAGTGTATATATTTTCATGATCAAATATAATACAATATCATTTGACGTTTTAAAACTTTTGATGGATGTAATTCGAATTATTTAATCAACATATAATCGCATTCAAGGTACGATGATATAATATGTTTGGTGTCATATAAGATGAGACAGTTTAACGAATCAATTTTGTGAGACAGATCTCTAACATGATTTAATTCATTAAAAATATTATTTTTTATGTTAAAACTATATTTTTTTTCTTGACATGAATAGTCAAGTTACAACGAAATTGATTCATATAGAATTCGATGGTTGATACTCCCTTTGATGTGCACGGTTGCGTGAGAACTGAGAAGATTGTGTGGTTGGAATAAATTATTTGTGTCATACGTTTCTTAAATTATTATTTTTCCTAAAATTTTACTGATTCATAAATCATGGGATAATTACATTTATCATCACACGTGTATGTTCTTGAATTTTACTGATTGATAGATCATAAGATAATTGAATATTCTTGAATTATATTTTTTTGTTGCTCTATTGTATACATTCAGTCATTCATATTAAATTTTTTTTAAAGAATGATTTTTACACTTGTGATTCTATTTAATTTCATCATCAAAATATCTACGCCAGAACCAATGTTTCTTCCAAACTCTTTCATTCATCTCATCGATGGGAATTCCCTTGGTTTCTGGCAGCAAGAACGCAGCAAAGCTTCCCATGACAACAATCCATGCAGCGAAGAAGAAGAAGATGCTCGACCTCATGTGGCACAGCATCGTCAGAAAGGCTTGAGCTACGATGAATGTGCATATCATGTTCGTGCTCACCGCAAAGAAGAAGCCCGATGTTCGTGTTTCCAATGGGAAGATCTCACTTGGAATCAACCAACAGAGAGGACCCCAAGACCAGGCGAAACCCGAGACAAATACGCAGATTAGGAGCACGACTATAATGGCATAGAGCTTAGGTATGGCGTTTGTTGAGTGCAATTGGGTTGCGAGAATTGCTCCGGTCAAACCCTGCATATAAATTTATTTATGCATTCATAAGAATCATGGTAAAAGGGATTATTATTATTATTATTATTATTATTCTGTTGTACATATGTTCTCGGATTATTAAGAATTTACCTGAGAAATAAGCATTTGGATGGCGGCTTCAATAAGTAAAAATCTTCTTCCAACTCTATCAACTCCAAAGATTGCGACCAAAGTCGAAAGACAATTGATAGAGCCCGTGACAACAGCTGACAGCAAAGATGCATCTCCCGAAATCCCCATAGTCTGAAAGAGGACGGGAGCATAAAACATTATCACATTAATCCCTGTAAATTGTTGGAATACTTGAAGAATCGTGCCGCAGAAGAGTTGTGGAAAACTGGATCGTTTCATCATGTTCCTAAAAGGGTGCTTGATCTTCTTCGCAATTTCTGTGGCTTGTAGAATTTCACTGTACTCCTTATCGACATCTTCTACACCTCGGATTTTCTTGAGAGCGCTTAAGCCTTCCTCCGTCTGGTCACGCTCGATCAGGCTAGCGGGTGTTTCTATAATGAGAAGGGAGCCTAGACCGAGGAAAATGGCTGGCAGTGCAGCACCGCCAAGAGATATTCTCCAGCCATAAGGATGGATATTTGTTGTGATATAGTTGACTAAATTAGCAATCAAGATGCCTACGGTGATCATCATCTGAAAGCATATGTTTAAACCTCCTCTGTATTTTGCCGGAGCGATTTCTGATATAAACAGCGGCACTGCCTGCAATCAAAAATATTTTTGATAAAATAAAATTATATCATATGTATTACTTCGATTTGGATCTGACTTTATATATATATACACATACCTGGTTCCCGAACCCAACGCCAGCACCCAAACAAAGACGGCCGATTATAAGCATAGGAAGATTCAAAGAAGCGGCGTTGAGAATAACTCCGACGAAGAAGAAGGCGGCGGCCATCTGCATGGTGCGTTTGCGGCCCAACTTCTTGCAACAAAAAGATGCGAAGAAACTACAAACAACAGCTGCCAAGTATAAAGAAGACGTGAAGAGTTGAAGTGTCTGGTCATTATATTTGCAGTAGTTGTCTTCCTTAACTCTATGCTTCTTTTCGTAAACAACTGGAAAGAACTTCAACAAGAAATCATCCATGGACGTCACTCCTCCTGCATGCAATTAAATTGTTAAATAACATGTATAGTTTAATTTTGAGTTAATCGTCTTGCATTTATTACGTACCAGATATGCCAATATCATATCCGAACATGAGACCTCCAAAGGCAGCGATGATGGAACATACCACCACCTGTTTGGTGAGCTTGGCCGGGGAGTTGACATCTCCGCCAATGCTCCGAATAGGTGTGATTGCTGGTGCCATTGACGTTTTTATGATCACAAGAAAAATTAAAGATCGATTTCACTTCTCGCTAGTTGCCTGAGTTTTGTTCAGTACGTGAAAACAATGAGGAGAAGATGGTGCGTGCGTGTGTGTGTGTGTGTATATATATATATATATATATATATGTATGTATGTATGTATGTATAGGTCCATATCCTAATTGGATAATAGGTATGAATTAGTTCTACCCCAAAAATAGGAATCTTTTGCGAATTTGATAATGTTTTAAACAAAATTAAAATCTGTAAAAATAAACTTTTATCAAAATGTAATAGATCAATATAAATTATACGAATTTCCTTTTACTTTATATTTTATGATTTACTTTGTTAACTGTAAATAGATAATAGTGTATAATCGTGAAAAATCAAATTCATATAATACAAGAATTTCCTTTTACTTTATATTTTATGATTTACTTTGTAATCTGTAAATAGATAATTGTGTATAATCGTGCAAAATCAAATTTATATAATCAACTATTAAGTAATGTTATATATACAACCAAATTTGTAAAACAATTCTTACACCATAAAAAATTCAATACAAAAAATCCATTTATCAAAATCGAATGATAAATTCAATGTAAAATTTCATGAGATAATAACAAATTCTTAAGAGATAATTAATATAAATATTGTTGTATGATACATTTATCGTATCATTATTATTAAAAAAAAAAAGATTGAATCTCTTGCTCCAATGATGGGCCCATATTTGCATCAAACAGACCAGAGGGCCCAATTAAAAATTCTGAATTATTGGAAAACCTAATTGGGCCCTCCCAAAACGATCCAAAATCTGCCCGAATAGTCAGGCCGAGTCGAGTTAAAATAATTATCTATAAAGTAAATTACAAGAGAATTTTATTGAATATTTCGACTTCAAGTTCGATAATTTTATATATAATAGATTTTGAACTCAAGACATGTTCCATGGTCGATTTTTGGAGCATCGAGCAATCATAGACTACTTATTTTGATTTCCAAAATCTATAATAATCTAGCCAAAGCAAACAAAATACTGAGCTTCGTTTGAGAGCTTAGACAAACAAACTCGACTCGCTCTTTAGAAGGTAGAAAATATAGAATATTTAGAAAATTTAATATTTAATAACATAATCGCACGTGCCAGAGTCATCACAATAGAGACATGCAGATCCAATTTTGAAGTTAATCGGATCATCTAACTTACCAACTCAATTTGTCGTTTTAGATTTGGATTCGACCATCTGCAAATCATTGATTTCCACGTGGAAGTCTTTGAATAATGGTGACTTTGTCAACGAAACAACCACCACTTGTTATTCATTCTCGTTTGATGTAAATCGTTAATTCAAATTATTATAATAATTTTAAAATTATTTTTTTTAAAATTTCAAAAAAGGACAAAAGTTGATGGCTCCATTAAAATTATAATTTTTTTAAAAAATTCAAAAAAGGAAGAAATATTTTTCTTCCAAAAAGCAGAATATGGGGAAATTAAAAGGTGATAGAAAATTGGATGAGCATATTCCTTTAAAATGTAATCACAAATTTTATTAAGTTATTTTTTTTGTCGTTTCAGGTTTGTTTTAATTAAAAATATTTGGTTGATGCTATCCGGAATTTTGTTAATTTTTTTGGAAGAAACTTTGGTTTTTCTAATTGTATTATCAAATCACTTATATTTTGCAGATGTTTCCTATTATGCGAGTTGATTCTGGTTTTACTAATCATGTAGCCTGATGAATGTTATTACTTATCACAAATTGTGTTTGTGCTTATTCTTCCAGTTTCTATATATACTATGGAGTTCAAAGCGACTATTCTCAGCTATGAATATCGTGCAAACTAGACTTCGAAGCAAAATGAAATATGATTTTTTTGGATACATTGATGATATTTATTGAAAGTGACATTCTTAAAAATATTTGTATTCATGCTATCATTGAAAACTTTAAAAATTTTAAATAACATCAAATTTCTTTTGTTAAAAACATATATATGATGCTTAGTTGGAACCATAGATCCGCCATTGAGCATAGATCAACCCCTAAGTTTTGAAATATTTGTCAAAATACAAAAAACTCATATGAGAACATCTTACGTGTAAATTTTATTATACGAGACTCCTATTCCTCATGATCAATTAAAAAATATTACTTTTGATACAAAAACTATTACTTTCTAAAATATATATGGAGTAGATCAATTCGTCTCCCAGTATTTTCAAATATCTATTTTTAGAGTGCTAAAGACAGACACTTCATGATCATTGTAGTCTCACCATATATTTTTTTGTATTATTATTAATTAAAGTTTTTTTTACCACTATATTGGTCTCGCGACATTAATTTTTCTTTTTTAATATCTTTTATAAGATACTATTATTTTTACCAAAAAAACATGACCAAATGAGAATTTAAACATGAATTTGCAGCCAAAAAAAAAAAACTCTAATATCTTTACACTTTAATATATATCTATTCAATTTTATTAAAATTAAAGACATGATAATAACTACCTAGGAAAGACACCAAATTTTTTTTCTAACTCTACCCTTATATGATACTAATATGACACTTTTGTTTTTTATTTTTTTTAAAAAAAATTTTAACACACACTTTTATTTTTATTTTTTTATTTCAACAATTCAAATATCAATTTAGTCCCTTCATAATTTGTCAAATTTCACTTTAATCCATCGATAATGATAAAAAATATTTTACACACATGCATCACGTGTGCAGAATAACTAGTAAATTATTATATGTTATACTTACATAGCAACTAGCATGCTAAGCTTCACTGTTTACGTTTGCTGTATACATACATATTTTACAAGCTTTGAAAAAAATACGGGAAATTGGCCTTCAGTCCCCAGCCGTCGATTTTTTTTGTGTTCAATCCCTGGGTATTTTTTTAGTACCACATTTCCACATAAAGTGTACCACATTTTGTATGACATAGTAACACAATTTTGTGGGTAGGGAGTAAACCCAAAAAAATATTTTGATTGGGGATTTTTCACCAACTTCCTCTTAAAAATACAGAAATATATATTTTTATCAATTTTCCGTATAATTTTCATCGAACACATTCTAAGATTCTTTAAAAATAAAATTTTGAATTTTAAAATAATAAAAACTCTATGAAACCGTCGTCTACCTTTTGTCCTCTGATAAAATCCTACTAATTTGAACCTTCTAATATTGAAATAAATTCAATTAAATATCGAGATGAAATGTATTAATAAGTAAAACCGATCCAAAGCAGCAACTCGTAAACCAATAAAGATTGAAGATTTGAAGTGTCCACATGCTCACTAGTTTTATTTTTTTCTTCCAATATTTTTTGGATCGAATGCACATGATTTGTTAACGTTGTTTATCAAATTTACATGGTTTTCAGATTACTGTTTTAAGTTGGGGGACAAAAATGAGTAAGATTTTCGGGAACAATTAAAAAATAAATAAAGAATTAAGTTTAAAACACTCAATGATCTCGATACAGGTGAAAAGGAGACCCAATCGTCTAGTTTCCATCAATATTTCCGAAATTAAAATTTTTTTTTTCTCAAAATTTTGAAAGGCATAAAAAAAACTTCAAACGCTCATTTTGAAAGTGTCGCGTGCATTCATGGTGGGACATGCTTGAAAGACTCGAGACAATTTCTATTTAACTTTTGAAAAGATTTTGATTTTCGTGATATAAATATATATATTTGCGATCGTTCATCTGAGAATTTGAATTGAAGTGCTGTCGAAAACACTCTCAATTTCCTTCTTCACCAATTCCCTGGTTTTGCTAAACAGGACATATTTCTTGGCTTTCAGGCATCCGATCCCCTTCTTGTAAGACTCTTTTTCCTCAGCTTCGTGACTTTTTCTAAGCATCTTCCCTTTCATTCCCTCGTTTTGTGCGTGATTTCGGCTTCTTTATTTGCCTCTAACTCTATATTTGTTATAAAAAGATCCCATTTTTCCTATCTGGGTATGTTCAACTTTCCCTCTTCTGGCGTTCTGAAATGTCTTCCTGTGCTTTCCATGGTTTTGGAATCTTGGGTTTGTTTCTTTGAGTGATTTTGTTAATATGGCTTTTTGTTATTGTTGGCTGTTTTCGGATTCCTTCAGAAAGTCCTTCAATTTTTTTATTGAGGAAAAGCATCCTGATGTTTCTGAATTTTAGCAGTCGTTTTCAATTTTTTATGTTTTCCCTTCTTATTGATTCGAGCTTTTGTTTGTATTTTCATTCTTTTTCTTGTAGCCTGTGGTTGTCTTTAGATGGCTTAAACAATATATTTGACTACTAAAGAATCATCATTCGGCTTTGTTTCTTCAACTCCTCTACTTTTTTTTCACTGGGTCTTAAAATTTTTCATTTGAGAACTTTTTTCTGTCCTCGAGGTTGTTTTCTGTTATCAGCATGCTCTTTCTCTGCTTCCTTTATTACTAGGCTTTAGTTTAACATGCATAACCCCTGTAGCATTTATTCATATTATTGGACAGACACATGTGACAATTTAATAAACACGGATTGTGCAATAAGTTGTAATTATAATGTGTAATAATTATTTCTGCTGTATTTGTTGTGAGTTTCTTATAGTCATCATATATCTTGTTATGTTATAATCAGGTGCTCCACGAGAACTGATTGGATAGAGCTTTTATATATATCTATATATACACACAAAAAGAGGATTGCCCTTATTTGCAAAACGATGGGAGATCACTTTGTTTTTCTGGTTGATCATTTGCTCACCGAATCGACTTTGGAGGCTGCTATTGAAAGTAGGAATTTTTTGAATCATGTGGCACCTACGACAATCAATGGTACATCGACTAGTTGCTCATCCAATGAGGATTTTGAAGGTAGTCTGTCATCAAGAGAAGTGGTGGAGTGCAGGATATGTCAGGACGAAGATTTCGATTCAAATATGGAGACACCTTGCTCTTGCTGTGGAAGTTTAAAGGTAGATTGTTTTAAGTTTTTGTTTTGCTTCTGCCATGGAGATTTGTGTTTAATGATGTCGCAGTTAATCTTATCATGAATTCCTTCAATTGAAACGGCCTACATTGATCGGCTTGTGCCTCTATTTTGCTTCACTTTCAGTATGCTCACCGTAAATGCATACAGAGGTGGTGCAACGAGAAAGGCGACACCATGTGTGAAATCTGCCATCAGGTGAGCTTCTAGTTTCTAGCATTTCTTAAAGGTGAATTCAGCTTCTATGACTCTTTTGAAATCTTTTTTACCATTGTCTAAATTGTGTATTTCTGTGTAAATTTCAGCAATTCAAGCCTGGATATACGGCACCACCCCCCATTTTTCGTTTGGGAGGACTGCCAATGAACTTGAGGTAACCTTTTCTTAATATTGAGTTTTGATCTCATTTAGCATGTGTCGCAGAAGGGTTTTTCAGAACTTTATGTAGTTTTTCTCATCACTAAATCAGCTGGTTGTTATCAGGGGACATTGGCAAATTGCTAGAAGCGACTCAAACGAACCTCATATTATTACAATGGTGTCAACAGACAGAAGTTTCCTTGATCTGGACTATGACGAGTATTCAGTTTCTACTACTCGAAGCATAGCTTGCTGTCGCTCAGTTGCCATGCTGGTAATTCTCTTACCTTTCTTTATTTGAAATTCTTTGGACATTCAAAAGATTGATTCTCCTTGCTCCAAATTGTCTTATCACTGATGCATCAAGTGCTTTTGAGCGCAACCCACTAACTTCCTTGTGGGTTATTTAAATGGGTGATGTGGCTCAATGTAGATAACACATTCTAGAAATAGTATCAGACACGGTCAAGAAGAAGAATGATTTGTATCCTCGTAGCAAGATGGGAAATGCTCAAATTATGGACAAAAAAAATTCACATGGGCTGGACTTTCTATAACGGATACTTGGTTTTAAAGTGTGTAGAGACTGTAGAATTTACAGCTTGGCTACATATCTGGTGGCATGCATACTAACGTCTTCTGTTGTGCAGTTCATGGTTCTCTTGATCCTGCGACATACTCTTCCGGTCATTGTTAGTCGAGCTGGGAACTATTCTTTCACACTGATCATGGTAAGTTCCTATGGTATACACGAAGAACGAAAAATTTTCAAGCATTGTGATATAATTAACCTATTTTTCGGTGTGTGTTGCAGCTGTTGATGCTGCGAGTTACTGGGATTATCCTGCCAATTTGCATAATACTAAAAGCAGTGACTTCCATCCTACGTAGCCGACACCGACAGGTATATCTAATAGCCACGCACAACTCTATTATTCGGACTCCCCTACCTTTGTTCTTACTGAAATGTCTATTTTTACTGCTTCCTACGAGCTTTCTTATGTGAATCGTTGTTTCGCCCAGTCTTGAGCTAGTAACATTTATAGTGTTTTAAACTCACTTAAAACATAGGAAAATGTAATCAGAAATATAGCAGCATTTTGCTATATAATATGGAAAAGAAAACATTAAAAATTCAATATATGCCCCCCATGAATAGCTGGAAACCCTGCTCATTTAGTTTCTCATGTGGTGGCATTTATTTTAACAGGCAAATCTGCCATTCTCTCCATCTGATGAGGAAGCTGGTCCATTGGCATTACATCGGCCACATGTTATAGATGAACAATAACTTGTCACGTTCATCGATCCTTTGTTCGTACTTCTTGCTGATGAAAAAGCATGGATGCTGCCCACAGAGAAGAACAGGAAATAGCAAGTGCAGATTTTTAGGTTGGGTTTTAGTTGAGAAGCTTCGGAGATGCGTTTGTGAATAAATATATACATTCTGTAAATAAAATTTACGTAGAATTAAAGTTTTTTTGGCAGCACGTAGAATTAAAGTTAAGATTGTGCAAAACTTCAACCAAAACGGGCATTCATAGATGTCACAGAATATTTGTTTGATATCCAAAATTTATAACAAAAACATCCATTATTCAAACTAGCTTGCGTGTGTAAAAAAATAACCACTATTCACATGTACCAAATGAAAAAACGAACACAAGTGATTGATAAAGGAATTTGTGACAAGTCGTCTTAAAAATTTTACATTGATTAACTTGATATTCAGAAAACAAAATATTAAATAAGAAGCTTAAGTGATTTGTTTAAAAGGAAAAAAATATACAACTAATGAATTATCATAATGATAATTTTACAATAACATATAGCCGAAAGTATAATATGCATTTATGCAAAATGACTTCCAACCAAAATTTCATTCCCATTACCCACGAAAAGAAAAATACATTCCATCCCATTTACTACGTTTTGTAAGTATATAATATACCAACATTTGATTAAAATCTAAGCCTAAACTCCAATCCCTGGAATATTTGAACTTGATGTTACAACATTCTCACTACATCTGCTTTTGTTGCCACTGAAGCTGCCTCTTATTCTTGATGAAATCTTAGCAAACACTTCCTCCCTTCGGGGGCGGTTCGCGTACAGAATCCACAGGGCAAGACTCAGCATGACTCCTACTGATATAACTGCTAATCCGGCATTTACAAGACGAAGATTGTGCTCCAATGGAGGACAATAGTCTGTGGTTATGTTTCTGAAAGTATCACGTACAAAATTACAGTTTTGAAAGTTTAAGAGAGGCGGGGCATAGTGTTCAAGGGCATAGCTGACGTTTATTGCTGCCACCAGTTCAGCGTACATGTTGGGAGTGAGTCTACCGACGCTGCTGCAAAGGTTATTTGCTGACACCATGCAAGTATAGTTTTGCCAAACCTGTAGTAGCCATGATAAAGAAGCCTGTTAATTAATACTCAAGTTATTGGCCATACTTGAGAGGTTCAAGTAAATCAAGCTACTTGCGAGTACAAGCTTTCCTTGAAGTCACTTTGAGCTAGCTAAAACCAAGTTTAAGTACTAGATTGAGTCAAACTCGCTCATGTTTTACTTGGGTTGGAGTGCCCCTGCTTAAACTCTGATATTTATTTACAAACAAGTTCGATCTAATTTAAAGTGATTGTACTATTTCATAAAACATCTGGTTTTGCATATAATTTTTAAGAATATTGAAGGAAACTTTAACCGCCGGAACCTCTTTCGAGATAGAGATTGATTGGTGCTCGAGCTTCTTGAGCTAGCATTCAAGTGACTCGATAAGCATTTGAGTCGACTTGAGGCTGACTCACTACTAGATTACGCTCAAGTGCTCAAGTGGTGAATTTTATCGATTTAAGTTCGGGTGGTGACCGCTTGAGCATGACTCGGCTCCACCAAACACCTAGGAAATTCTAGATAGTCCCTTGCATTTACCTAAAATTGCAAAACACCTTGCCGCACTCGTTGAATAATTTTCTCCGGAGAATACAAAATAGTAGCAAGAGATGCAAAAAAGTATCAACTGTATCAGCTATGCTTACCAGAGAAGCATTGTCAACTGAAATTTCTTGAGCTGAACATGAACGATCTTGCAGCTGGGAGTCATAAGGATAGCACAGTGGAGGTATCAGTGGACCTGATTGGTTGTAATAATTTGAAGCAGCGTGTGGACGTGGATTTGAGTTGGCAATAGAGCCTACAAATCCATTGGCAATGTTAACGATATCATTGATCACTTGTTTGCTCTTGAATAGAGTTTGGTTAGTAGTTCTCTGGTCAACACAAGGAAGGATGTTGCTTAGTGCAGTTTCAGCATGAGGATTCTCGACCCATTCGCTCATGGCCATGCATGTGTCGGTGATTGCACTGAAACAGAGAATACACCATTTTCAGCCACAGAAGCTTTACAATTGTATGAAGAGCATTGACTAAATTTTGAAGATTACTTGGGCACATGGAGATTGCTCCCACAATTCAGAAAATGCCATTTTTGACCATTTCGTGAGGACACGGCCCATAAGTAATTAAGTATCAAAATCAAGTACGCATAGGAACAAACGCATATCATCGTACGAAACTAATGAATATAAGAAAAAAAACTCAACCTTCTTAACTTTGCAATAATCTAAGTGCATGATTCCATGAGTTAACCATTCTTACAAAAGGGTATGAATAGGTCATAATTTCTAAAACTGTCAAAAGTATTCATCTGTTAAAGCCTTATCCAAATCCATAGTTGAATAACATAACACTAAAAGGTAGCCTTTACTTCATGCAGAACCTTGTATCAAAACCGTCTAAAACCCTAAAAGAACATAAACAAAAGTCCATCTGCAACAAAATTAAGTATCTTACTTGTTAAGAATAACAAAAACTCCACAAAGAATGAATGTAACTGCAACGAGTAACCATCCACTAGTGATGAATCTGCAGCAATATGACGGAACATAAGAAAATTTACAAACACAGTTACTCTAGAATACTTTTCCTTGAATTCAAGAAATTCTTATTTAATAATGTAATCAACTGTATAACCTGACAAAGCATAAAAGGAAGAAAAAAAATATAAACAAAGACACTAACATGTATATTGCATGTTGATGGCCAAGGATAGATAGCACTGCAATTAGAAAATACACACTCATTAGATAACATCTAAAGTTCTGAACCAAGTATTTCATTTGGTAGACCAGAGTTAGGCCACTTATAAAAAGAGCTAGGAAAATAAAAAAATTCAAGTTATGAAAGGACCATTTAAAGCAGTTAACAAATAAATTGTATATATAAATGATAGACATTTTCAACCTTTCGTTTTTTATCAAAGCAGTAGACATTACACTCCTCTCGATACTGTTTTTGAAAAATGTTACTGTGATGCTATTCTGTAATCCAGTAAAAGTCATAGACAAACATTTGATTTTACTGGTTAAGGATAAAATTCGTCCGAAAGCAGTTTGGCATAGGATGTTAGGTACACTAGCAGACGTACCAAGGCCTAGAATGGATATGACGAGCATCACCACTGCAACAGCTATTAGTACTGCTCTCCTACAATAAGGTGACTAGTTATAAATGTAACATGAGTCGAAGATTTAGTCACAAAAATACCACAGGTGGTATATAAACATACTCTGTATTGAAGATTTTTCGTACTTTTCCCGAGTTTTCGTTGGTTTTCTGCTCCAAAGTATCTGCTGCACTGTTTAACTCCACATTTAACCGGTCAATATCATCCTTGACATCTGAAGGAAGGAAAATCTGGGCCACGCTGACAGTTTTTGCCAGCGACAAATATTCCGTGACATTTCTTAGTGTCTGCACCGTGTACTCTGACTGGTTTACAACATAGCTCAAAGTATGAAATGCTTCTCCATGAAATTTATTCTGTCCTACAGAAAGTAAAATACATCCAATCCTGTTGACAAAGAAGCAGCTCACAGAAAAAATCAATATAATCGGCAGAAAATACCCAGCGACTAAAAAATTAATAGTAAATGGACATAAACTATAAAATGGGAGCATCACATTTTAGTTACAGAGATTTGTCTAAAATAAATTTGCGTACTCGACTCTAACGATGCAAAGATCAACCATGAGGTAATTTTCTAAAAGTTTTCAGAAGAGTTCCCTTCAACAGAAAGGCGACAATAATTTTCGACCCCCTTTTATACAGCAACAAATTTATATCCCCATACGAGTTGGGCGTCAAAGGAAAAAAAAGACCTTTAATTATATGCATCAAATAAAGCAGCGGAACTGGAATAAAAGTGTAAGAGAAGCAATACTACTTAGCATTGAACGTATTGAAATCATATAATCCCAATATCTAGCTCGTCCTTGGTCATGAGATGAATGCTTGAAATCTTTTTTTTCCCTAATGATATTGAGTTCATCACGGTCACATTGATTGCAGATTGCACAAAACCACATCAATTCTCTCAAGAATTGTCAGATAAGGACAACGGGACAAGTAAATATCCGACACAGAAAGAAGATGCCAGCATAAAACAGACTTCAGACTAAGACTTGAAAACAAGCAAATCAAATTAACAATGGACTCTGAATAAAAACGTTCAAGCATTGATGGTTACATTTAATCAAAGCAAGATGGTATGAGTTTAGATTATTACGCTGCAGAACTGGTGAAGATGATAAGCAGGACAAGACATATCCTGAGTGACCAGCTTGATTCTTTGCCATTGATAGATATTTTCCATCCACAGAAATGATGTATAATAAGAGCCAAGCCAAATGAAATAAACCACAAACCAGCGACAATGAAAGCTGCAGCACCCGTAAATCCGACAGACTGATACAAATATAAATAAGCTTAATATAAAAATTGCCATAAGCACTAACATTAACATTTACCACTGCAGTATTGATTGACTAGGAAAACATAAATACATGTTATGAAAATACATGTGTCACAAGCTAATACCGACGCTTGATTACCAGATATTTAATTAAAAATTATTGATTATAAACTGCTCTCGTCATCTCGTAAAACAATCATTGTTTACTACTTTACTTCAGTTTGTAAGATTAGTTACGAGTAGGATTCTCATTAACATAATGTCTTAAAGAATATCGACTGCAGGAATAGCATTCATCCTTAGGATAGGCTTTCTATCTCGAGATTATTGGTTAGCAATACGACTTTTCAACAAATCAAACGAGAAAAATTTTAAAATTCTTGTACTTCGCAAACTATTGCACAAGAATGCAACAGATTTTTTAGAGTGTAAAAATAACAAACAAGCACTAACATCAATGACAATTATAGCTATACATCAGATAGTTCACAGTATCATTTGCTTAATCACAAATTCTCCTAAAGTATCCACAACATTTCTATATCAAACACACTGCCTAAACTTTTTTAAGGACTTGTATTAATGATGACACATATGTCAACATATATCGGCCTAATTTTTATCAGACAGTTAAGAAGGCGTGAGGTGATCCCTGACTTCTCCATTGAGCGAATACACGTTTAATGTATTGACTAGGCTGTGAAAATCTTTTTCATCTTAATGCAAGTGAAAGCTAAAACATGAACTTGATTGAAAAACTTCTCAAGTGATTATTATTAGAGAACTCGGATGTCATTATAAAGCAAGGAGAACAGGTATTACAGCCCAATAATGTCTGTTGGCAATGTCCCATCCACCTCTGTATTTATGAAATCCGGCTAGAATGTCAGGCCTCTTTGTCCTGTTCCCTGCCAATATAAGAGTTTTCACATCGTTGGCCGGCCCTGGAGCTTCTGCAGCCGCACTTAATATTTCATCCTTCCATGACCCCAAATTCTCTTCTCCTGCATATGTGTTGCAATTGAAATTAAATTTTTGAGAAGAAATGAAACTTCATTGCCAAAAATGAATTTAATATCCATGAAGACAGAAAATTTAACGTAAGATTTCTGAAATAATCTGGAAAGAGTGTAAAATAGGCAATCCCAATAGTGAGAGAAACTGTAATATACAAATCAAATTTCCATTTCAATATTCTACAGCATTCCATAAGACAATAAAAAAAACTAGAACTTAATCGCACAGCTACTTAATTGCAATTCAAGAAACTTTATTAATGATCTAAAAAAAGAAAGAAACTTTATTAACCTCCAACCAGCATTAGAATCAAAGAAACAAAGGAAATGTAAGATGCAGTATATAATTGTTAATAAAAGGTTAGATTACGCCAAAAACTACTCTACCGCATTAAAGACACTAAAAAATTACAAAAATATAGAATCCCAGTTTCCAAATCATCCAAGAAAACGCATACGAATTTACGAATTGCCAGCAATATAATTTGAACATTAACAACACCAACATTAAAATAAAAATCAACACAACCCAGTGGCCAAAATCTCAAAGAGAAGAATAAACCAACCAAAGAACGCCTTGAAAGGTTCCCTTGGGTTGGAAAGTGCAAAGCTTGAGCTCAAGAAAATGGAGAGAGCAATGAAAATAACAGCCAAGAACGAAAGGGCCCTCGGTTCCATATTCTTAAAGCAGCAAATCCCACATCAACCATTCATATGAGACCACTGCAGCATCAAGAAATCCTCATTCTGATAAAAAGAAATCATATCATGCGTTTATTATTTTCCTTGTCACACATAAAGGGGTCATTCATTTCACATTTTCTTTCTGTTACGATTACGTTTTTCCCTTCCAAAAAAAAAAGGGTTGGATTTGTAAACGAACGCAAATCTTGGAGAAACCTTGTTAAACAAAGATCTCCTCAGAGGAGAGAAAGATGAATATACATATATCTACATATACATACATCTATATATATATATATATATGGAGCGTAAGTAGGGGTGGGGCTGAAAGGGACGGGGTTGTAAATGGAGCAAGTGAATGAATAAAGAAGCAGCGGTGATGTTCTGAAAGACTCGAGCTTTGCTTTTTAGGCTCTTGTCCTTATTCGTCATTATTATTAGTTCAAGTAATTTACTATTTTTGAATTTTAGTTTTAATTGATTAAAAAATGAGGCATTTGATTTTTTTTGGAAGTTATGAAAAATCTCAAATCAAAATATTTTTTTTTTGTTCACTCCCTACTCACAAAATTGTGGTACTATGTCATACAAAATTTGTTACACTTCATGTGGAAATGTGATATTAAAAAAGTACCTAGGGACTGAACAAAAAAAAAATCGACAGCTGGGGACTGAAGGCCAATTTTCCTTTCTTTTTTACCACAAATTTCGTTAAATTAAATAGAAACTCGTTCAGTTTCATACATTAAAAATAAATATGGTGATCAGAATTAATATACAATTTTTAAATTTTTTATAAATCTAATTCTACTCCCTCTTATTAAATTTTTATTTGCGATTTTATACCAAAAGCTTTATAATATATTTTATATGACAAAGTGATTAGTTATTTTTATTGGAAAAGTTAAGGTTTGAATTTTACCTCAAATGTATTAATGAAAACTTTGGATAAAAATGATTTAATTTGATAATGAATTACCATTTATAAGTAGTGATTAGTGAATCACATAAATCTCATGAGTGAAAACAGTTTTTGTTCTTAGTTTTGATAGATTTTATAAATTTCTTGTTAGAAAATAATTTATATAGTTTGATATATTTGTACAAAAAATAAATGTGAAAATACTATTATTTTGACCGTCATTTTTTCCCAAGGAAATCTAATTATTGTCATAACTAAATGAATAAATATCTAACATTACATATAAATATACCACTTTCATTTGTGAATTTTCTTATTTGTCCTTGTTCATTTATTTAATTTAATTTAATATAAGTTAGCAAACAAATTAATAGGTTATCTTAAAGTTTTTTTTGCAATTCATTGTCCATCTTAAATGAATTTGGACATTAATACACATTCCTCTTTCTTTCCTAACTTTTATGCCAAAAAAAATTATTTAATTAAATTTTCTTGTTAATTTAAATTAGCAAATTAAATTAATATGTTTTTTTAGGAGTTTTTTGTAATTCATTGTCCATCTTAAATGGATTTGAACATTAATACACATTCCTATTTTTTTTTTAATTTTAGGCCAGAAAAATTATTTATTTACATTTCTTAGTAAAATCTAACATCTAACATATATATAAATATATCACTTCTAATTGTGAATGTTTTAATATACCCTTATTCATTTAATTTAGCAAATTAAATCAATAAATTTTTAATGGATTCTTTTATAATTTATTGTGTATCTTAAATGCCTTTGGATATTAATGCATGTTGAATTTATCAATTTACCCATGATTTTTTTTGTTGCTGCTAAAATTTGTTATTAAAATTAGTGTATTTCTTCATAATTGCTAATGAATATTTCATATTTATATCTTATATTTTCTTTTATTTTACATATAAATAAGTCACTTTTATAAGAAATTGATTTTAAAATATGAACTAAGAAGCATCGTATATTTTGTAGATATTGAAATATGTTAAAGATTATTTATAAGAATATTTTTTTAACGTAAAATTATTCTGTGATTGCAATTTTGCAATACTTTTCTCAAATTACTTTTTTAATGAATTATTTTTTAATTGTGGTTTTACTACTTGTAAATCTCATTGCGGGGTAGAAAACCTTGTACCATATATGGGTGTAACTCGCTTTAATTTTTAAAATATAACTAATAAAATTTGTGAGTTCTTCAACTATATTTTTCAATTTTTTCATAATATTATAAACACGTTATATTATTTTTTATAAATTTTATATATTTAATTTAAGTTATTTTTACTAATTAATGTCTATAAATTTGTGAAACTCTTGATATTTTTATATAGCTGATAAGAAAAAAACTTTTAATAAAATGTTTAATATTTCAGATATAACTATAAAATAATTTTTTTAGGAACTTAAGAATTTTTTTATGTATTTAAATTAAAATTTTAAATTAATATCAATGAATTTATGAAGCTCTTTATATTTTTATGTAGATGATAAAAAATGCTAAATTTTTGACAAATTCCAATAAATTGATTTAAGTAATAATTAAATAAATAGTTACTCAATAATTTAGTGATTTCACTTATGATTCATTATGTATTATGATAATATTTTAGATAAAAAAAATGTTTTTAAAATTAAAGTTTCTATTATTATATATTTTGTTATCAATTTTCAATTGCGTTCTAAACATAATACAAAATATGATTATATTAACATTATTCTATTACGAAATCATCATATATAATATATTATTTGTTATATTGTGTGTTCTTTTCAACCTATTAATTAATTTCTAATTGTATATGATGAAATTACATACACAAAAAACAATTTTTCTCTTTTCTACATATTAATTAATTTAGCATTATATATGATGAATTTAAATATATATAAGCTATTTTTCACATTTCAAAATAACAAAATTGTTATTTAATATTATTCACTTAATAAATTAACTAAGTTATGTTTACCAATTAATTGTGCATTATCATTATGATTGCAATTTAATGAAGCATAGGTGAGGACATATAGTGGTCATCCTAACAATTAATATTAATTTGTGTTTAAATTATTATTAGTAATTAAAACTACTTTGTGTTCGATGAAATTATTTGATTAGTGAGAATAAATTTGATTTAGAAAAATGATTTCTAGAATGTAAAATAACAACTATATCAAATTTGTTAGGTGCAATAATTGTTTATGTAAGGTATAACAATCGAAATGTGACGTTTGAATTGTTTTATGATTTTAAAAGATTTTATTTAATGTTGCATCGTTACCCTGGTTATAACATTTGGTAAAGCGGCAAATGCATGATCCTACAATTGGTATATATAAGAGTCAAAGTCATGAGATCAATTCTCATATATTGCAATTAGTGTAATTATTGATATTGTTGGAGTGCAATAATTGTCTTTGTTGGATACATCGATCGAATCATGATGATTGAGCTACTATACAGTTTAAAATATTTGAGTTGATGTGTGATATCTATTCTAAAAAAAGAAAAAGTTAAACAAAATTCGCAAGGAGTTAAAAGTTAGCAAAAACACAATTGATATTTAACTTAATAACAAGTTTAGGGGTTTTATTTTAACATCATTATGATAATTTAGTTAATTAAGAGAATTTTATTTGACTGTCACTATATGCACTCCATTTAAATACATTGTGATTTTGATTTTAGAAAAATTTACTATTCTCTTAATTTTATT